>NW_025956770.1:0-48245 GCF_023159225.1 Perognathus longimembris pacificus | reverse complement strand
GAGAGATAAAAGCTCATTTAGGAACGACATGAACATGCTGCGTAGGTAGCTGTTTATCAGGAAATATCTCCACTGAGATTAAGAAAAGCAGTAGCTTAATAAATTAAGTACTTCCCGGTATGGTTACTGTACTGGTAACTCCCCAAAAGAATCTGGATTGTGGTGAGGGAACAGAGAAAAAAGCTCATTTAGGACCTGCGCTTACGAAGGGGGTAGGCAGCTGTATATCAGGGAGTAAACCTTCTGAGAATAAAAACAGCTGGAGCTTGTTAAGGTAATTACACAGGGGAAAGGATAATGTACTGGGAATTCCTCCGAAGAATCTTATTTGTGGTGAGGGGAGAGAGATAAAACTCATTTAGGAACGACATGAACATGCTGCGTAGGTAGCTGTTTATCAGGAAATATCTTCACTGAGATTAAGAAAAGCAGTAGCTTAATAAATTAAGTACTTCCTGGTATGGTTACTGTACTGGTAACTCCCCAAAAGAATCTGGATTGTGGTGAGTGAACAGAGAAAAAAGCTCATTTAGGACCTGCACTTATGAAGGGGGTAGGCAGCTGTATATCAGGGAGTAAACCTTCTGAGAATAAAAACAGCTGGAGCTTGTTAAGGTAATTACACAGGGGAAAGGATAATGTACTGGGAACTCCTCAGAAGAATCTGATTTGTGGTGAGGGGAGAGAGATAAAAGCTCATTTAGGAACGACATGAACATGCTGCGTAGGTACCTGTTTATCAGTAAATATCTCCACTGAGATTAAGAAAAGCAGTAGCTTAATAAATTAAGTACTTCCTGGTATGGTTACTGTACTGGTAACTCCCCAAAAGAATCTGGATTGTGGTGAGGGAACAGAGAAAAAAGCTCATTTAGGACCTGCCCTTACGAAGGGGGTAGGCAGCTGTATATCAGGGAATAAACCTTCTGAGAATAAAAACAGCTGGAGCTTGTTAAGGTAATTACACAGGGGAAAGGATAATGTACTGGGAACTCCTCAGAAGAATCTGATTTGTGGTGATGGGAGAGAGATAAAAGCTCATTTAGGAACGACATGAACATGCTGCTTAGGTAGCTGTTTATCAGTAAATATCTCCACTGAGATTAAAAAAGAAGTAGCTTAATAAATTAAGTACTTCCTGGTATGATTACTGTACTGGTAACTCCCAAAAAGAATCTGGATTGTGGTGAGGGAACAGAGAAAAAACTCATTTATGACCTGCACTTACGAAAGGGGTAGGAAGCTGTATATCAGGGATTAAACCTTCTGAGAATAAAAACAGCTGGAGCTTGTTAAGGTAATTACACAGGGGAAAGGATAATGTACTGGGAACTCCTCAGAAGAATCTGATTTCTTTTGAGGGGAGAGAGATAAAAGCTTATTTATGAACGACATGAACATGCTGCGTAGGTAGCTGTTTATCAGTAAATATCTCCACTGAGATTAAGAAAAGCAGTAGCTTAATAAATTAAGTACTTCCTGGTATGGTTACTGTACTGGTAACTCCCCAAAAGAATCTGGATTGTGGTGAGGGAATAGAGAAAAAAAGCTAATTTAGGACCTGCACTTACGAAGGGGGTAGGCAGCTGTATATCAGGGAGTAAACCTTCTGAGAATAAAAACAGCTGGAGCTTGTTAAGGTAATTACACAGGGGAAAGGATAATGTACTGGGAACTCCTCAGAAGAATCTGATTTGTGGTGAGGGGAGAGAGATAAAAGCTCATTTAGGAACGACATGAACATGCTACGTAGGTAGCTGTTTATCAGTAAATATTTCCACTGAGATTAAGAAAAGCAGTAGCTTAATAAATTAAGTACTTCCCGGTATGGTTACTGTACTGGTAACTCCCCAAAAGAATCTGGATTGTGGTGAGGGAACAGAGAAAAAAGCTGATTTAGGACCTGCGCTAATGAAGGGGGTAGGCAGCTGTATATCAGGGAGTAAACCTTCTGAGAATAAAAACGGCTGGAGCTTGTTAAGGTAATTACACAGGGGAAATTATAAAGTACTGGGAACTCCTCTGAAGAATCTGATTTGTGGTGAGGGGAGAGAGATAAAAGCTCATTTAGGAACGACATGAACATGCTGCGTAGGTAGCTGTTTATCAATAAATATCTCCACTGAGATTAAGAAATGCAGTAGCTTAATAAATTAAGTACTTCCTGGTATGGTTACTCTACTGGTAACTCCCCAAAAGAATCTGGATTGTGGTGAGGGAACAGAGAAAAAAGCTCATTTAGGACCTGCACTTACGAAGGGGGTAGGCAGCTGTATATCAGGGAGTAAACCTTCTGAGAATAAAAACAGATGGAGCTTGTTAAGGTAATTACAAAAGGGAAAGGATAATGTACTGGGAACTCCTCAGAAGTATCTGATTTGTGGTGAGGGGAGAGAGATAAAAGCTCATTTATGAACGACATGAACATGCTGCACACGTAGCTGTTTATCAGTAAATATCTCCACTGAGATTAAGAAAAGCCGTAGCTTAATAAATTAAGTACTTCCTGGTATGGTTACTGTACTGGTAACTCCCCAAAAGAATCTGGATTGTGGTGAGGGAACAGAGAAAAAAGCTCATTTAGGACCTGCACTTACGAAGGGGGTAGGCAGCTGTATATCAGGGAGTAAACATTCTGAGAATAAAAACAGCTGGAGCTTGTTAAGGTAATTACACAGGGGAAAGGATAATGTACTGGGAACTCCTCAGAAGAATCTGATTAGTGGTGAGGGGAGAGAGATAAAAGCTCATTTAGGAACGACATGAACATGCTGCGTAAGTAGCTGTTTATCAGTAAATATCTCCACTGAGATTAAGAAAAGCAGTAGCTTTATAAATTAAGTACTTCCTGGTATGGTTACTGTACTGGTAACTCCCCAAAAGAATCTGGATTGTGGTGAGGGAACACAGAAAAAAAGCTCATTTAGGACCTGCACTTACGAAGGGGGTAGGCAGCTGTATATCAGGGAGTAAACCTTGTGAGAATAAAAACAGCTGGAGCTTGTTAAGGTAATTACACAGGGAAAGGATAATGTACTGGGAACTCCTCAGAAGAATCTGATTCGTGGTGAGGGGAGAGAGATAAAAGCTCATTTAGGAACGACATGAACATGCTGCGTAGGTAGCTGTTTATCAGTAAATATCTTCACTGAGATTAAGAAAAGCAGTAGCTTAATAAATTAAGTACTTCCTGGTATGGTTACTGTACTGGTAACTCCCCAAAAGAATCTGGATTGTGGTGAGGGAACAGAGAAAAAAGCTCATTTAGGACCTGCCCTTACGAAGGGGGTAGGCAGCTGTATATCAGGGAATAAAACTTTTGAGAATAAAAACAGCTGGAGCTTGTTAAGGTAATTACACAGGGGAAAGGATAATGTACTGGGAACTCCTCAGAAGAATCTGATTCGTGGTGATGGGAGAGAGATAAAAGCTCATTTAGGAACGACATGAACATGCTGCTTAGGTAGCTGTTTATCAGTAAATATCTCCACTGAGATTAAAAAAGAAGTAGCTTAATAAATTAAGTACTTCCTGGTATGATTACTGTACTGGAAACTCCCCAAAAGAATCTGGATTGTGGTGAGGGAACAGAGAAAAAACTCATTTATGACCTGCACTTACGAAAGGGGTAGGAAGCTGTATATCAGGGATTAAACCTTCTGAGAATAAAAACAGCTGGAGCTTGTTAAGGTAATTACACAGGGGAAAGGATAATGTACTGGGAACTCCTCAGAAGAATCTGATTTGTGGTGAGGGGGAGAGAGATAAAAGCTCATTTAGGAACGACATGAACATGCTGCGTAGGTAGCTGTTTATCAGTAAATATCTCCACTGAGATTAAGAAAAGCAGTAGCTTAATAAATTAAGTACTTCCTGGTATGGTTACTATACTGGTAACTCCCCCAAAGAATCTGGATTGTCGTGAGGGAACAGAGAAAAAAGCTCATTTAGGACCTGCACTTACGAAGGGGGTAGGCAGCTGTATATCAGGGAGTAAACCTTCTGAGAATAAAAACAGCTGGAGCTTGTTAAGGTAATTACACAGGGGAAAGGATAATGTACTGGGAACTCCTCAGAAGAATCTGATTTCTTTTGAGGGGAGAGAGATAAAAGCTCATTTATGAACGACATGAACATGCTGCGTAGGTAGCTGTTTATCAGTAAATATCTCCACTGAGATTAAGAAAAGCAGTAGCTTAATAAATTAAGTACTTCCTGGTATGGTTACTGTACTGGTAACTCCCAAAAGAATCTGGATTGTGGTGAGGGAATAGAGAAAAAAGCTCATTTAGGACCTGCACTTACGAAGGGGGTAGGCAGCTGTATATCAGGGAGTAAACCTTCTGAGAATAAAAACAGCTGGAGCTTGTTAAGGTAATTACACAGGGGAATGGATAATGTACTGGGAACTCCTCAGAAGAATCTGATTTGTGGTGAGGGGAGAGAGATAAAAGCTCATTTAGGAACGACATGAACATGCTGCGTAGGTAGCTGTTTATCAGTAAATATCTCCACTGAGATTAAGAAAAGCAGTAGCTTAATAAATTAAGTACTTCCCGGTATGGTTACTGTACTGGTAACTCCCCAAAAGAATCTGGATTGTGGTGAGGGAACAGAGAAAAAAGCTCATTTAGGACCTGCGCTTACGAAGGGGGTAGGCAGCTGTATATCAGGGAGTAAACCTTCTGAGAATAAAAACAGCTGGAGCTTGTTAAGGTAATTACACAGGGGAAAGGATAATGTACTGGGAATTCCTCCGAAGAATCTTATTTGTGGTGAGGGGGAGAGAGATAAAACTCATTTAGGAACGACATGAACATGCTGCGTAGGTAGCTGTTTATCAGGAAATATCTTCACTGAGATTAAGAAAAGCAGTAGCTTAATAAATTAAGTACTTCCTGGTATGGTTACTGTACTGGTAACTCCCCAAAAGAATCTGGATTGTGGTGAGGGAACAGAGAAAAAAGCTCATTTAGGACCTGCACTTATGAAGGGGGTAGGCAGCTGTATATCAGGGAGTAAACCTTCTGAGAATAAAAACAGCTGGAGCTTGTTAAGGTAATTACACAGGGGAAAGGATAATGTACTGGGAACTCCTCAGAAGAATCTGATTTGTGGTGAGGGGAGAGAGATAAAAGCTCATTTAGGAACGACATGAACATGCTGCGTAGGTACCTGTTTATCAGTAAATATCTCCACTGAGATTAAGAAAAGCAGTAGCTTAATAAATTAAGTACTTCCTGGTATGGTTACTGTACTGGTAACTCCCCAAAAGAATCTGGATTGTGGTGAGGGAACAGAGAAAAAAGCTCATTTAGGACCTGCCCTTACGAAGGGGGTAGGCAGCTGTATATCAGGGAATAAACCTTCTGAGAATAAAAACAGCTGGAGCTTGTTAAGGTAATTACACAGGGGAAAGGATAATGTACTGGGAACTCCTCAGAAGAATCTGATTTGTGGTGATGGGAGAGAGATAAAAGCTCATTTAGGAACGACATGAACATGCTGCTTAGGTAGCTGTTTATCAGTAAATATCTCCACTGAGATTAAAAAAGAAGTAGCTTAATAAATTAAGTACTTCCTGGTATGATTACTGTACTGGTAACTCCCAAAAAGAATCTGGATTGTGGTGAGGGAACAGAGAAAAAACTCATTTATGACCTGCACTTACGAAAGGGGTAGGAAGCTGTATATCAGGGATTAAACCTTCTGAGAATAAAAACAGCTGGAGCTTGTTAAGGTAATTACACAGGGGGAAAGGATAATGTACTGGGAACTCCTCAGAAGAATCTGATTTGTGGTGAGTGGAGAGAGATAAAAGCTCATTTAGGAACGACATGAACATGCTGCTTAGGTAGCTGTTTATCAGTAAATATCTCCACTGAGATTAAGAAAAGCAGTAGCTTAAAAAATTAAGTACTTCCTGGTATGGTTACTGTACTGGTAACTCCCCCAAAGAATCTGGATTGTTGTGAGGGAAGAGAGAAAAAAGCTCATTTAGGACCTGCACTTACGAAGGGGGTAGGCAGCTGTATATCAGGGATTAAACCTTCTGAGAATAAAAACAGCTGGAGCTTGTTAAGGTAATTACACAGGGGAAAGGATAATGTTCTGGGAACTCCTCAGAAGAATCTGATTTCTTCTGAGGGGAGAGAGATAAAAGCTCATTTATGAACGACATGAACATGCTGCTTAGGTAGCTGTTTATCAGTAAATATCTCCACTGAGATTAAGAAAAGCAGTAGCTTAAAAAATTAAGTACTTCCTGGTATGGTTACTGTACTGGTAACTCCCCAAAAGAATCTGGATTGTGGTGAGGGAAGAGAGAAAAAAGCTCATTTAGGACCTGCACTTACGAAGGGGGTAGGCAGCTGTATATCAGGGATTAAACCTTCTGAGAATAAAAACAGCTGGAGCTTGTTAAGGTAATTACACAGGGGAAAGGATAATGTACTGGGAACTCCTCAGAAGAATCTGATTTCTTCTGAGTGGAGAGAGATAAAAGCTCATTTATGAACGACATGAACATGCTGCTTAGGTAGCTGTTTATCAGTAAATATCTCCACTGAGATTAAAAAAGAAGTAGCTTAATAAATTAAGTACTTCCTGGTATGATTACTGTACTGGTAACACCCCAAAAGAATCTGGATTGTGGTGAGGGAACAGAGAAAAAACTCATTTATGACCTGCACTTACGAAGGGGGTAGGAAGCTGTATATCAGGGATTAAACCTTCTGAGAAAAAAAACAGCTGGAGCTTGTTAAGGTAATTACACAGGGGAAAGGATAATGCACTGGGAACTCCTCAGAAGAATCTGATTTGTGGTGAGGGGAGAGAGATAAAAGCTCATTTAGGAACGACATGAACATGCTGCGTAGGTAGCTGTTTATCAGTAAATATCTCCACTGAGATTAAGAAAAGCAGTAGCTTAATAAATTAAGTACTTCCTGGTATGGTTACTGTACTGGTAACTCCCCCAAAGAATCTGGATTGTCGTGAGGGAACAGAGAAAAAAGCTCATTTAAGACCTGCACTTACGAAGGGGGTAGGCAGCTGTATATCAGGGAGTAAAGCTTCTGAGAATAAAAACAGCTGGAGCTTGTTAGGTAATTAAACAGGGAAAGGATAATGTACTGGGAACTCCTCAGAAGAATCTGATTTGTGGTGAGGGGAGAGAGATAAAAGCTCATTTAGGAACGACATGAATATGCTGCGTAGGTAGCTGTTTATCAGTAAATATCTCCACTGAGATTAAGAAAAGCAGTACCTTAATAAATTAAGTACTTCCTGGTATGGATACTGTACTGGTACCTCCCCAAAAGAATCTGGATTGTGGTGAGGGAACAGAGAAAAAAGCTCATTAGGACCTGCACTTACGAAGGGGGTAGGCAGCTGTATATCAGGGATTAAACCTTCTGAGAATAAAACAGCTGGAGCTTGTTAAGGTAATTACACAGGGGAAAGGATAATGTACTGGGAACTCCTCAGAAGAATCTGATTTGTGGTGAGGGGAGAGAGATAAAAACTCATTTAGGAACGACATGAACATGCTGCGTAGGTAGCTCTTTATCAGTAAATATATCCACTGAGATTAAGAAAAGCAGTAGCTTAATAAATTAAGTACTTCCTGGTATGGTTACTGTACTGGTAACTCCCCAAAAGAATCTGGATTGTGGTGAGGGAACAGAGAAAAAAGCTCATTTAGGACCTGCACTTACGAAGGGGGTAGGCAGCTGTATATCAGGGATTAAACCTTCTGAGAATAAAAACACCTGGAGCTTGTTAAGGTAATTACACAGGGGAAAGGATAATGTACTGGGAACTCCTCAGAAGAATCTGATTTGTGGTGAGGGGAGAGAGATAAAAGGTCATTTAGGAAGGACATGAACATGCTGCGTAGGTAGCTGTTTATCAGTAAATATCTCCACCTAGATTAAGAAAAGCAGTAGCTTAATAAATTAAGTACTTCCTGGTATGGTTACTGTACTGGTAACTCCCCCAAAGAATCTGGATTGTGGTGAGGGAACAGAGAAAAAAGCTCATTTAGGACCTGCACTTACGAAGGGGGTAGGCAGCTGTATATCAGAGAGTAAAGCTTCTGAGAATAAAAACAGCTGGAGATTGTTAAGGTAATTACACAGGGGAAAGGATAATGAACTGGGAACTCCTCAGAAGAATCTGATTTGTGGTGAGGGGAGAGAGATAAAAGCTCATTTAGGAACGACATGAACATGCTGCGAAAGTAGCTGTTTATCAGTAAATATCTCCAATGAGATTAAGAAAAGCAGTAGCTTAATAAACTAAGTACTTCCTGGTATGGTTACTGTACTGGTAACTCCCCAAAAGAATCTGGATTGTGGTGAGGGAACAGAGAAAAAAGCTCATTTAGGACCTGCACTTACGAAGGGGGTAGGCAGCTGTATATCAGGGAGTAAACCTTCTGAGAATAAAAACAGCTGGAGCTTGTTACGGTAATTACACAGGGGAAAGGATAATGTACTGGGAACTCCTCATAAGAATCTGATTTGTGGTGAGGGGAGAGAGATAAAAGCTCATTTAGGAACGACATTAACATGCTGCGTAGGTAGCTCTTTATCAGTAAATATCTCCACTGAGATTAAGAAAAGCAGTAGCTTAATAAATTAAGTACTTCCTGGTATGGTTACTGTACTGGTAACTCCCCAAAAGAATCTGGATTGTGGTGATGGAACAGAGAAAAAAGCTCATTTAGGTCCTGCACTTACGAAGGGGGTAGGCAGCTGTATATCAGGGAGTAAACCTTCTGAGAATAAAAACAGCTGGAGCTTGTTAAGGTAATTACACAGGGGAAAAGATAATGTGCTGGGGACTCCTCAGAAGAATCTGATTTTGGTGAGGGGAGAGAGTTAAATGCTCATTTAGGAACGACATGAAAATGCTGCATAGGTAGCTGTTTATCAGTAAATATCTCCACTGAGATTAAGAAAAGCAGTAGCTTAATAAATTAAGTACTTCTTGGTATGGGTACTGTACTGGTAACTCCCCAAAAGAATCTGGATTGTGGTTAGGGAACAGAGAAAAAAGCCCATTTAGGACTTGCACTTACGAAGGGGGTAGGCAGCTGTATATCAGGGAGTAAACCTTCTGAGGATAAAAACAGCTGGAGCTTGTTAAGGAAATTACACAGGGGAAAGGATAATGTACTGGGAACTCCTCAGAAGAATCTGAATTGTGGTGAGGGGAGAGAGATAAAAGCTCATTTAGGAACGACATGAACATGCTGCGTAGGTAGCTGTTTATCAGTAAATATCTCCACTGAGATTAAGAAAAGCAGTAGCTTAATAAATTAAGTACTTCCTGGTATGGTTACTGTACTGGTAACTCCCCAAAAAATCTGGATTGTGGTGAGGGAACAGAGAAAAAAGCTCATTTAGGACCTGCACTTCCGAAGGGCGTAGGCTTCTGTTTATCAGGGAGTAAACCTTCTGAGAATAAAAACAGCTGGAGCTTGTTAAGGTAATTACACAGGGGAAAGGATAATGTACTGGGAACTCCTCAGAAGAATCTGATTTGTGGTGAGGGGAGAGAGATAAAAGCTCATTTAGGAACGACATGAACATGCTGCGTAGGTAGCTGTTTATCAGTAAATATCTCCACTGAGATTAAGAAAAGCAGTAGCTTAATAAATTAAGTACTTCCTGGTATGGTTACTGTACTGGAAACTCCCCAAAAGAATCTGGATTGTGGTGAGGGAACAGAGAAAAAAGCTCATTTAGGACCTGCACTTACGAAGGGGGTAGGCAGCTGTATATCAGGGAGTAAACCTTCTGAGAATAAAAACAGCTGGAGCTTGTTAAGGTAATTACACAGGGGAAAGGATAATGTACTGGGAACTCCTCAGAAGAATGTGATTTGTGGTGAGGGGAGAGAGATAAAAGCTCATTTAGGAACGTCATGAACATGCTGCGTACGTAGCTGTTTATCAGTAAATATCTCCACTGAGATTAAGAAAAGCAGTAGCTTAATAAATTAAGTTCCTCCTGGTATGGTTACTGTACTGGTAACTCCCCAAAGAATCTGGATTGTGGTGAGGGAACAGAGAAAAAAGCTCATTTAGGACCTGCACTTCCGAAGGGCGTAGGCAGCTGTATATCAGGGAGTAAAACTTCTGAGTATAAAAACAGCTGGAGCTTGTTCAGGTAATTACACAGGGGAAAGGATAATGTACTGGGAACTCCTCAGAAGAATCTGATTTGTGGTGAGGGGAGAGAGAAAAAAGCTCATTTAAGAACGACATGAACATGCCGCGTAGGTAGCTGTTTATCAGTAAATATCTCCACTGAGATTAAGAAAAACAGTAGCTTAATAAATTAAGTACTTAATGGTATGGTTACTGTACTGGTAACTCCCCAAAAGAATCTGGATTGTGGTGAGGGAACAGAGAAAAAAGCTCATTTAGGACCTGCACTTACGAAGGGGGTATTCATTTGTATATCAGGGAGTAAACCTTCTGAGAATAAAAACAGCTGGAGCTTGTTAAGGTAATTACACAGGGGAAAGGATAATGTGCTGGGAACTCCTAAGAAGAATCTGATTTGTCGTGAGGGGAGAGAGATAAAAGCTCATTTAGGAACGACATGAACATGCTGCGTAGGTAGCTGTTTATCAGTAAATATCCCCACTGAGATTAAGAAAAGCAGTAGCTTAATAAATTAAGTACTTCCTGGTAAGGTTACTGTACTGGTAACTCCCCAATAGAATCTGGATTGCGGTGAGGGCACAGAGAAAAAAGGTCATTTAGGACCTGCACTTACGAAGGGGGTAGGCAGCTGTATATCAGGGAGTAAAACTTCTGAGAATAAAAACAGCTGGAACTTGTTAAGGTAATTACACAGGGGAAAGGATAATGTACTGGGAACTCCTCAGAAGAATCTGATTTGTGGTGAGGGGAGAGAGATAAAAGCACATTTAGGAACAACATGAACATGCTGCGTACGTAGGTGTTTATCAGTAAATATCTCCACTGAGATTAAGAAAAGCAGTAGCTTAATAAATTAAGTACTTCCTGGTATGGTTGCTGTACTGGTAACTCCCCAAAAGAATCTGGATTGTGGTGAGGGAACAGAGAAAAAAGCTCATTTAGGACCTGCACTTACGAAGTGGGTAGGCAGCTATATATCAGGGAGTAAACCTTCTGAGAATAAAAACAGCTGGAGCTTGTTAAGGTAATTACACAGGGGAAAGGATAATGTACTGGGAACTCCTCAGAAGAATCTGATTTGTGGTGAGGGGAGAGAGATAAAAGCTCATTTAGGAACGACATAAACATGCTGCGTAGGTAGCTGTTTATAAGTAAATATCTCCACTGAGATTAAGAAAAACAGTAGCTTAATAACTTAAGTTCTTCCTGGTATGGTTTCTGTACTGGTAACTCCCCAAAAGAATCTGGATTGTGGTGAGGGAACAGAGGAAAAAAGCTCATTTAAGACATGCACTTAGGAAGGGGGTAGGCAGCTGTATATCAGGGAGTAAACCTTCTGAGAATAAAAACAGCTGGAGCTTGTTAAGGTAATTACAAAGGGGAAAGGATAATGTACTCGGAACTCCTCAGAAGAATCTGATTTGTGGTGAGGGGAGAGAGATAAAAGCTCATTTAGGAACGACATGAACATGCTGCGTAGGTAGCTGTTTATCAGTATATATCTCCACTGAGATCAAGAAAAGCAGTAGCTTAATAAATTAATTACTTCCTGGTATGGTTACTGTACTGGTAACTCCCCAAAAGAATCTGGATTGTGGTGAGGGAACAGAGAAAAAAGCTCATTTAGGACCTGCACTTAGGAAGGGGGTAGGCAGCTGTATATCAGGGAGTAAACCTTCTGAGAATAAAAACAGCTGGAGCTTGTTAAGGTAATTACACAGGGGAAAGGATAATGTACTGGGAACTCCTCAGAAGAATCTGATTTGTGGTGAGGGGAGAGAGATAAAAGCTCATTTAGGAACGACATGAACATGCTGCGTAGGTAGCTGTTTATCAGTAAACATCTCCTCTGAGATTAAGAAAAGCAGTAGCTTAATAAATTAAGTACTTCCTGGTATGGTTACTGTACTGGTAACTCCCCAAAAGAATCTGGATTGTGGTGAGGGAACAGAGAAAAAAGCTCATTTAGGACCTGCACTGACGAAGGGGGTAGGCAGCTGTATATCAGGGAGTAAACCTTCTGATAATAAAAACAGCTGGAGCTTGTTAAGGTAATTACACAGGGGAAATGATAATGTACTGGGAACAATTCAGAAGAATCTGATTTGTGGTGAGGGGAGAGAGATAAAAGCTCATTTAGGAACGACATGAACATGATGTGTAGGTAGCTGTTTATCAGTAAATATCTCCACTGAGATTAAGAAAAACAGTAGCTTAATAAATTAAGTACTTAATGGTATGGTTACTGTACTGGTAACTCCCCAAAAGAATCTGGATTGTGGTGAGGGAACAGAGAAAAAAGCTCATTTAGGACCTGCACTTACGAAGGGGGTATTCATTTGTATATCAGGGAGTAAACCTTCTGAGAATAAAAACAGCTGGAGCTTGTTAAGGTAATTACACAGGGGAAAGGATAATGTGCTGGGAACTCCTAAGAAGAATCTGATTTGTCGTGAGGGGAGAGAGATAAAAGCTCATTTAGGAACGACATGAACATGCTGCGTAGGTAGCTGTTTATCAGTAAATATCCCCACTGAGATTAAGAAAAGCAGTAGCTTAATAAATTAAGTACTTCCTGGTAAGGTTACTGTACTGGTAACTCCCCAAAAGAATCTGGATTGCGGTGAGGGAACAGAGAAAAAAGGTCATTTAGGACCTGCACTTACGAAGGGGGTAGGCAGCTGTATATCAGGGAGTAAACCTTCTGAGAATAAAAACAGCTGGAGCTTGTTAAGGTAATTACACAGGGGAAAGGATAATGTACTGGGAACTCCTCAGAAGAATCTGATTTGTGGTGAGGGGAGAGAGATAAAAGCTCATTTAGGAACGACATGAACATGCTGCGTACGTAGCTGTTTATCAGTAAATATCTCCACTGTGATTAAGAAAAGCAGTAGCTTAATAAATTAAGTACTTCCTGGTATGGTTACTGTACTGGTAACTCCCCAAAGAATCTGGATTGTGGTGAGGTAACAGAGAAAAACGCTCATTTAGGACCTGCACTTACGAAGGGGGTAGGCAGCTGTATATCAGAGAGTAAAGTTTCTGAGAATAAAAACAGCTGGAGCTTGTTAAGGTAATTACACATTGGAAAGGATAATGTACTGGGAACTCCTCAGAAGAATCTTATTTGTGGTGAGGGGAGAGAGATAAAAGCTCATTTAGCAACGACATGAACGTGCTGCGTAGGTAGCTGTTTATCAGTAAATATCTCCACTGAGATTAAGAAAAGCAGTAGATTAATAAATTAAGTACTTCCTGGTATGGATACTGTACTGGTAACTCACCAAAAGAATCTGGGTTGTGGTGAGGGAACAGAGAAAAAAGCTCATTTAGGACCTGCACTTACGAAGGGGGTAGGCAGCTGTATATCAGGGAGTAAACCTTCTGAGAATAAAAACAGCTGGAGCTTGTTAAGGTAATTACACAGGGGAAAGGATAATGTACTGGGAACAATTCAGAAGAATCTGATTTGTGGTGAGGGGAGAGAGATAAAAGCTCATTTAGGAACGACATGAACATGCTGCATAGGTAGCTGTTAATCAGTAAATATCTCCACTGAGATTAAGAAAAGCAGTAGCTTAATAAATTAAGTACTTCCTGGTATGGTTATTGTACTGGTCACTCCACAAAAGAATCTGGATTGTGGTGAGGAACAGAGAAAAAAGCTCATTTAGGACCTACACTTACGAAGGGGGTAGGCAGCTGTATATCAGGGAATAAACCTTCTGAGAATAAAAACAGCTGGAGCTTGTTAAGGTAATTACACAGGGGAAAGGATAATGTACTGGCAACTCCTCAGAAGAATCTGATTTGTGGTGAGGCGAGAGAGATAAAAGCTCATTTAGGAACGACATGAACATGCTGCGTAGGTAGCTGTTTATCAGTAAATATCTCCACTGAGATTAAGAAAAGCAGTAGCTTAATAAATTAAGTACTTCCTGGTATGGTTACTGTACTGGTAACTCCCCAAAAGAATCTGGATTGTGGTGAGGGAACAGAGAAAAAAGCTCATTTAGGACCTGCACTTACGAAGGGGGTAGGCAGCTGTATATCAGGGAGTAAACCTTCTGAGAATAAAAACAGCTGGAGCTTGTTAAGGTAATTACACAGGGGAAAGGATAATGTACTGGGAACTCCTCAGAAGAATCTGATTCGTGGTGAGGGGAGAGAGATAATAGCTCATTTAGGAACGACATGAACATGCTGCATACGTAGCTGTTTATTAGTAAATATCTCCACTGAGATTAAGAAAAGCAGTAGCTTAATAAATTAAGTACTTCCTGGTATGGATACTGTACTGGTCACTCCACAAAAGAATCTGGATTGTGGTGAGGGAACAGAGAAAAAAGCTCAATTAGGACCTACACTTAAGAAGGGGGTGGGCAGCTGTATATCAGGGAGTAAACCTTCTGAGAATAAAAACATCAGGAGCTTGTTAAGGTACTTACACAGGGGAAAGGATAATGTACTGGGAACTCCTCAGAAGAATCTGATTTGTGGTGAGGGGAGAGAGATAAAAGCTCATTTAGGAACGACATGAACATGCTGCGTAGGTAGCTGTTTATCAGTAATTATCTCCACTGAGATTAAGAAAAGCAGTAGCTTAATAAATTAAGTACTCCCTGGTATGGTTACGGTACTGGTAACTCCCCACAGAATCTGGATTGTGGTGAGGGAACAGAGAAAAAAGTTCATTTAGGACCTGCACATTCGAAGGGGGTAGGCAGCTGTATATCAGAGAGTAAACCGTCTGAGAATAAAAACACCTGGAGCTTGTTAAGGTAATTACACAGGGGAAAGAATAATGTACTGGGAACTCCTCAGAAGAATCTGATTTGTGGTGAGGGGAGAGTGATAAAAGCTCATTTAGGAACGACATGAACATGCTGCGTACGTAGCTGTTTATCAGTAAATATCTCCACTGAGATTAAGAAAAGCAGTAGCTTAATAAATTAAGTACTTCCTGGTATGATTACTGTACTGCTAACTCCCCAAAAGAATCTGGATTGTGGTGCGGGAACAGAGAAAAAACTCATCTAGGACCTGCACTTACGAAGGTGGTAGGCAGCTGTATATCAGGGAGTAAACCTTCTGAGAATAAAAACAGCTGGAGCTTTTTAAGGTAATTACACAGGGGAAAGGATAATGTACTGGGAACTCCTCAGAAGAATCTGATTTGTGGTGAGGGGAGAGAGATAAAAGCTCATTTAGGACCTGCACTTACGAAGGGGGTAGGCAGCTGTATATCAGGGAGTAAACCTTCTGAGAATAAAAACAGCTGGAGCTTGTTAAGGTAATTACACAGGAGAAAGGAAAATGTACTGGGAACAATTCAGAAGAATCAGATTTGTGGTGAGGGGAGAGAGATAAAAGCTCAATTAGGGACGACATGAACATGCTGCGTAGGTAGCTGTTTATCAGTAAATATCTCCACTGAGATTAAGAAAAGCAGTAGCTTAATAAATTAAGTAATTCATGGTATGGTTACTGTACTGGTAACTCCACAAAAGAATCTGGATTGTGGTGAGGGAACAGAGAAAAAAGCTCATTTAGGACCTGCACATTCGAATGGGGTAGGCAGCTGTATATCAGGGAGTAAACCTTCTGAGAATAAAAACAGCTAGAGCTTGTTAAGGTAATTACACAGGGGAAAGGATAATGTACTGGGAACTCCTCAGAAGAATCTGATTTGTGGTGAGGGGAGAGAGATAAAAGCTCATTTAGGAACGACATGAAAATGCTGCGTACGTAGCTATTTATCAGTAAATATCTCCACTGAGATTAAGAAAACCAGTAGCTTAATAAATTAAGTACTTCCTGGTATGGTTACTGTACTCGTAACTCCCCAAAAGAATCTGGATTGTGGTGAGGGAACAGAGAAAAAAGCTCATTTAGGACCTGCACTTACGATTGGGATAGGCAGCTGTATATCAGGGAGTAAACGTTCTGAGAATAAAAACAGCTGGAGCTTGTTAAGGTAATTACACAGGGGAAAGGATAATGTACTGGGAACTCCTCAGAAGAATCTGATTTGTTGTGAGGGGAGAGAGATAAAAGCTCATTTAGGAACGACATGAACATGCTGCATGGTTGCTGTTTATCAGTAAATATCTCCACTGAGATTAAGAAAAGCAGTAGCTTAATAAATTAAGTACATCCTGGTATGGTTACTGTACTGGTCACTCCAAAAAAGAATCTGGATTGTGGTGAGGGAACAGAGAAAAAAGCACATTTAGGACCTACACTTACGAAGGGGGTAGGCAGCTGTTTATCAGGGAGTAAACCTTCTGAGAATAAAAACAGCTGGAGCTTGTTAAGGTAATTACACAGGGGAAAGGATAATGTACTGGGAACTCCTCAGAAGAATCTGATTTGTGGTGAGGGGAGAGAGATAAAAGCTCATTTAGGAACGACATGAACATGCTGCGTAGGTAGCTGTTTATCAGTAAATATCTCAACTGAGATTAAGAAAAGCAGTAGCTTAATAAATCAAGTAGTTCTTGGTATGGTTACTGTACTGGTGACTCCCCAAAAGAATCTGGATTGTGGTGAGGGAACAGAGAAAAAAGCTCATTTAGGACCTGCACTTTCGAAGGTGGGAGGCAGCTGTATATCAGGGAGTAAACCTTCTGAGAATAAAAACAGCTGGAGCTTGTTAAGGTAATTACACAGGGGAAAGGATAATGTACTGGGAAGTCCTCAGAAGAATCTGATTTGTGGTGAGGGGAGAGAGATAAAAGCTCATTTAGGAACGACATGAACATGCTGCGTAGGTAGCTGTTTATCAGTAAATATCCCCACTGAGATTAAGAAAATCAGTAGCTTAATAAATTAAGTACTTCCTGGTAAGGTTACTGTACTGGTAACTCCCCAATAGAATCTGGATTGCGGTGAGGGAACAGAGAAAAAAGGTCATTTAGGACCTGCACTTACGAAGGGGGTAGGCAGCTGTATATCAGGGAGTAAAACTTCTGAGAATAAAAACAGCTGGAAATTGTTAAGGTAATTACACAGGGGAAAGGATAATGTACTGGGAACTCCTCAGAAGAATCTGATTTGTGGTGAGGGGAGAGAGATAAAAGCTCATTTAGGAACAACATGAACATGCTGCGTACGTAGGTGTTTATCAGTAAATATCTCCACTGAGATTAAGAAAAGCAGTAGCTTAATAAATTAAGTACTTCCTGGTATGGTTGCTGTACTGGTAACTCCCCAAAAGAATCTGGATTGTGGTGAGGGAACAGAGAAAAAAGCTCATTTAGGACCTGCACTTACGAAGTGGGTAGGCAGCTATATATCAGGGAGTAAACCTTCTGAGAATAAAAACAGCTGGAGCTTGTTAAGGTAATTACACAGGGGAAAGGATAATGTACTGGGAACTCCTCAGAAGAATCTGATTTGTGGTGAGGGGAGAGAGATAAAAGCTCATTTAGGAACGACATAAACATGCTGCGTAAGTAGCTGTTTATAAGTAAATATCTCCACTGAGATTAAGAAAAACAGTAGCTTAATAACTTAAGTTCTTCCTGGTATGGTTTCTGTACTGGTAACTCCCCAAAAGAATCTGGATTGTGGTGAGGGAACAGAGGAAAAAAGCTCATTTAAGACATGCACTTAGGAAGGGGGTAGGCAGCTGTATATCAGGGAGTAAACCTTCTGAGAATAAAAACAGCTGGAGCTTGTTAAGGTAATTACAAAGGGGAAAGGATAATGTACTCGGAACTCCTCAGAAGAATCTGATTTGTGGTGAGGGGAGAGAGATAAAAGCTCATTTAGGAACGACATGAACATGCTGCATAGGTAGCTGTTTATCAGTATATATCTCCACTGAGATTAAGAAAAGCAGTAGCTTAATAAATTAATTACTTCCTGGTATGGTTACTGTACTGGTAACTCCCCAAAAGAATCTGGATTGTGGTGAGGGAACAGAGAAAAAAGCTCATTTAGGACCTGCACTTAGGAAGGGGGTAGGCAGCTGTATATCAGGGAGTAAACCTTCTGAGAATAAAAACAGCTGGAGCTTGTTAAGGTAATTACACAGGGGAAAGGATAATGTACTGGGAACTCCTCAGAAGAATCTGATTTGTGGTGAGGGGAGAGAGATAAAAGCTCATTTAGCAACGACATGAACGTGCTGCGTAGGTAGCTGTTTATCAGTAAATATCTCCACTGAGATTAAGAAAAGCAGTAGATTAATAAATTAAGTACTTCCTGGTATGGATACTGTACTGGTAACTCACCAAAAGAATCTGGGTTGTGGTGAGGGAACAGAGAAAAAAGCTCATTTAGGACCTGCACTTACGAAGGGGGTAGGCAGCTGTATATCAGGGAGTAAACCTTCTGAGAATAAAAACAGCTGGAGCTTGTTAAGGTAATTACACAGGGGAAAGGATAATGTACTGGGAACAATTCAGAAGAATCTGATTTGTGGTGAGGGGAGAGAGATAAAAGCTCATTTAGGAACGACATGAACATGCTGCATAGGTAGCTGTTTATCAGTAAATATCTCCACTGAGATTAAGAAAAGCAGTAGCTTAATAAATTAAGTACTTCCTGGTATGATTACTGTACTGCTAACTCCCCAAAAGAATCTGGATTGTGGTGCGGGAACAGAGAAAAAACTCATCTAGGACCTGCACTTACGAAGGTGGTAGGCAGCTGTATATCAGGGAGTAAACCTTCTGAGAATAAAAACAGCTGGAGCTTTTTAAGGTAATTACACAGGGGAAAGGATAATGTACTGGGAACTCCTCAGAAGAATCTGATTTGTGGTGAGGGGAGAGAGATAAAAGCTCATTTAGGACCTGCACTTACGAAGGGGGTAGGCAGCTGTATATCAGGGAGTAAACCTTCTGAGAATAAAAACAGCTGGAGCTTGTTAAGGTAATTACACAGGAGAAAGGAAAATGTACTGGGAACAATTCAGAAGAATCAGATTTGTGGTGAGGGGAGAGAGATAAAAGCTCAATTAGGGACGACATGAACATGCTGCGTAGGTAGCTGTTTATCAGTAAATATCTCCACTGAGATTAAGAAAAGCAGTAGCTTAATAAATTAAGTACTTCATGGTATGGTTACTGTACTGGTAACTCCACAAAAGAATCTGGATTGTGGTGAGGGAACAGAGAAAAAAGCTCATTTAGGACCTGCACATTCGAATGGGGTAGGCAGCTGTATATCAGGGAGTAAACCTTCTGAGAATAAAAACAGCTAGAGCTTGTTAAGGTAATTACACAGGGGAAAGGATAATGTACTGGGAACTCCTCAGAAGAATCTGATTTGTGGTGAGGGGAGAGAGATAAAAGCTCATTTAGGAACGACATGAAAATGCTGCGTACGTAGCTATTTATCAGTAAATATCTCCACTGAGATTAAGAAAAGCAGTAGCTTAATAAATTAAGTACTTCCTGGTATGGTTACTGTACTCGTAACTCCCCAAAAGAATCTGGATTGTGGTGAGGGAACAGAGAAAAAAGCTCATTTAGGACCTGCACTTACGATTGGGATAGGCAGCTGTATATCAGGGAGTAAACGTTCTGAGAATAAAAACAGCTGGAGCTTGTTAAGGTAATTACACAGGGGAAAGGATAATGTACTGGGAACTCCTCAGAAGAATCTGATTTGTTGTGAGGGGAGAGAGATAAAAGCTCATTTAGGAACGACATGAACATGCTGCATGGTTGCTGTTTATCAGTAAATATCTCCACTGAGATTAAGAAAAGCAGTAGCTTAATAAATTAAGTACATCCTGGTATGGTTACTGTACTGGTCACTCCAAAAAAGAATCTGGATTGTGGTGAGGGAACAGAGAAAAAAGCACATTTAGGACCTACACTTACGAAGGGGGTAGGCAGCTGTTTATCAGGGAGTAAACCTTCTGAGAATAAAAACAGCTGGAGCTTGTTAAGGTAATTACACAGGGGAAAGGATAATGTACTGGGAACTCCTCAGAAGAATCTGATTTGTGGTGAGGGGAGAGAGATAAAAGCTCATTTAGGAACGACATGAACATGCTGCGTAGGTAGCTGTTTATCAGTAAATATCTCAACTGAGATTAAGAAAAGCAGTAGCTTAATAAATCAAGTAGTTCCTGGTATGGTTACTGTACTGGTGACTCCCCAAAAGAATCTGGATTGTGGTGAGGGAACAGAGAAAAAAGCTCATTTAGGACCTGCACTTTCGAAGGTGGGAGGCAGCTGTATATCAGGGAGTAAACCTTCTGAGAATAAAAACAGCTGGAGCTTGTTAAGGTAATTACACAGGGGAAAGGATAATGTACTGGGAAGTCCTCAGAAGAATCTGATTTGTGGTGAGGGGAGAGAGATAAAAGCTCATTTAGGAACGACATGAACATGCTGCGTAGGTAGCTGTTTATCAGTAAATATCCCCACTGAGATTAAGAAAATCAGTAGCTTAATAAATTAAGTACTTCCTGGTAAGGTTACTGTACTGGTAACTCCCCAATAGAATCTGGATTGCGGTGAGGGAACAGAGAAAAAAGGTCATTTAGGACCTGCACTTACGAAGGGGGTAGGCAGCTGTATATCAGGGAGTAAAACTTCTGAGAATAAAAACAGCTGGAACTTGTTAAGGTAATTACACAGGGGAAAGGATAATGTACTGGGAACTCCTCAGAAGAATCTGATTTGTGGTGAGGGGAGAGAGATAAAAGCTCATTTAGGAACAACATGAACATGCTGCGTACGTAGGTGTTTATCAGTAAATATCTCCACTGAGATTAAGAAAAGCAGTAGCTTAATAAATTAAGTACTTCCTGGTATGGTTGCTGTACTGGTAACTCCCCAAAAGAATCTGGATTGTGGTGAGGGAACAGAGAAAAAAGCTCATTTAGGACCTGCACTTACGAAGTGGGTAGGCAGCTATATATCAGGGAGTAAACCTTCTGAGAATAAAAACAGCTGGAGCTTGTTAAGGTAATTACACAGGGGAAAGGATAATGTACTGGGAACTCCTCAGAAGAATCTGATTTGTGGTGAGGGGAGAGAGATAAAAGCTCATTTAGGAACGACATAAACATGCTGCGTAAGTAGCTGTTTATAAGTAAATATCTCCACTGAGATTAAGAAAAACAGTAGCTTAATAACTTAAGTTCTTCCTGGTATGGTTTCTGTACTGGTAACTCCCCAAAAGAATCTGGATTGTGGTGAGGGAACAGAGGAAAAAAGCTCATTTAAGACATGCACTTAGGAAGGGGGTAGGCAGCTGTATATCAGGGAGTAAACCTTCTGAGAATAAAAACAGCTGGAGCTTGTTAAGGTAATTACAAAGGGGAAAGGATAATGTACTCGGAACTCCTCAGAAGAATCTGATTTGTGGTGAGGGGAGAGAGATAAAAGCTCATTTAGGAACGACATGAACATGCTGCATAGGTAGCTGTTTATCAGTATATATCTCCACTGAGATTAAGAAAAGCAGTAGCTTAATAAATTAATTACTTCCTGGTATGGTTACTGTACTGGTAACTCCCCAAAAGAATCTGGATTGTGGTGAGGGAACAGAGAAAAAAGCTCATTTAGGACCTGCACTTAGGAAGGGGGTAGGCAGCTGTATATCAGGGAGTAAACCTTCTGAGAATAAAAACAGCTGGAGCTTGTTAAGGTAATTACACAGGGGAAAGGATAATGTACTGGGAACTCCTCAGAAGAATCTGATTTGTGGTGAGGGGAGAGAGATAAAAGCTCATTTAGCAACGACATGAACGTGCTGCGTAGGTAGCTGTTTATCAGTAAATATCTCCACTGAGATTAAGAAAAGCAGTAGATTAATAAATTAAGTACTTCCTGGTATGGATACTGTACTGGTAACTCACCAAAAGAATCTGGGTTGTGGTGAGGGAACAGAGAAAAAAGCTCATTTAGGACCTGCACTTACGAAGGGGGTAGGCAGCTGTATATCAGGGAGTAAACCTTCTGAGAATAAAAACAGCTGGAGCTTGTTAAGGTAATTACACAGGGGAAAGGATAATGTACTGGGAACAATTCAGAAGAATCTGATTTGTGGTGAGGGGAGAGAGATAAAAGCTCATTTAGGAACGACATGAACATGCTGCATAGGTAGCTGTTTATCAGTAAATATCTCCACTGAGATTAAGAAAAGCAGTAGCTTAATAAATTAAGTACTTCCTGGTATGGTTATTGTACTGGTCACTCCACAAAAGAATCTGGATTGTGGTGAGGAACAGAGAAAAAAGCTCATTTAGACCTACACTTACGAAGGGGGTAGGCAGCTGTATATCAGGGAATAAACCTTCTGAGAATAAAAACAGCTGGAGCTTGTTAAGGTAATTACACAGGGGAAAGGATAATGTACTGGCAACTCCTCAGAAGAATCTGATTTGTGGTGAGGGGAGAGAGATAAAAGCTCATTTAGGAACGACATGAACATGCTGCGTAGGTAGCTGTTTATCAGTAAATATCTCCACTGAGATTAAGAAAAGCAGTAGCTTAATAAATTAAGTACTTCCTGGTATGGTTACTGTACTGGTAACTCCCCAAAAGAATCTGGATTGTGGTGAGGGAACAGAGAAAAAAGCTCATTTAGGACCTGCACTTACGAAGGGGGTAGGCAGCTGTATATCAGGGAGTAAACCTTCTGAGAATAAAAACAGCTGGAGCTTGTTAAGGTAATTACACAGGGGAAAGGATAATGTACTGGGAACTCCTCAGAAGAATCTGATTCGTGGTGAGGGGAGAGAGATAATAGCTCATTTAGGAACGACATGAACATGCTGCATACGTAGCTGTTTATTAGTAAATATCTCCACTGAGATTAAGAAAAGCAGTAGCTTAATAAATTAAGTACTTCCTGGTATGGATACTGTACTGGTCACTCCACAAAAGAATCTGGATTGTGGTGAGGGAACAGAGAAAAAAGCTCAATTAGGACCTACACTTAAGAAGGGGGTGGGCAGCTGTATATCAGGGAGTAAACCTTCTGAGAATAAAAACATCAGGAGCTTGTTAAAGTACTTACACAGGGGAAAGGATAATGTACTGGGAACTCCTCAGAAGAATCTGATTTGTGGTGAGGGGAGAGAGATAAAAGCTCATTTAGGAACGACATGAACATGCTGCGTAGGTAGCTGTTTATCAGTAATTATCTCCACTGAGATTAAGAAAAGCAGTAGCTTAATAAATTAAGTACTCCCTGGTATGGTTACGGTACTGGTAACTCCCCACAGAATCTGGATTGTGGTGAGGGAACAGAGAAAAAAGTTCATTTAGGACCTGCACATTCGAAGGGGGTAGGCAGCTGTATATCAGAGAGTAAACCGTCTGAGAATAAAAACACCTGGAGCTTGTTAAGGTAATTACACAGGGGAAAGAATAATGTACTGGGAACTCCTCAGAAGAATCTGATTTGTGGTGAGGGGAGAGTGATAAAAGCTCATTTAGGAACGACATGAACATGCTGCGTACGTAGCTGTGTATCAGTAAATATCTCCACTGAGATTAAGAAAAGCAGTAGCTTAATAAATTAAGTACTTCCTGGTATGATTACTGTACTGCTAACTCCCCAAAAGAATCTGGATTGTGGTGCGGGAACAGAGAAAAAACTCATCTAGGACCTGCACTTACGAAGGTGGTAGGCAGCTGTATATCAGGGAGTAAACCTTCTGAGAATAAAAACAGCTGGAGCTTTTTAAGGTAATTACACAGGGGAAAGGATAATGTACTGGGAACTCCTCAGAAGAATCTGATTTGTGGTGAGGGGAGAGAGATAAAAGCTCATTTAGGACCTGCACTTACGAAGGGGGTAGGCAGCTGTATATCAGGGAGTAAACCTTCTGAGAATAAAAACAGCTGGAGCTTGTTAAGGTAATTACACAGGAGAAAGGAAAATGTACTGGGAACAATTCAGAAGAATCAGATTTGTGGTGAGGGGAGAGAGATAAAAGCTCATTTAGGGACGACATGAACATGCTGCGTAGGTAGCTGTTTATCAGTAAATATCTCCACTGAGATTAAGAAAAGCAGTAGCTTAATAAATTAAGTACTTCATGGTATGGTTACTGTACTGGTAACTCCCCAAAAGAATCTGGATTGTGGTGAGGGAACAGAGAAAAAAGCTCATTTAGGACCTGCACATTCGAATGGGGTAGGCAGCTGTATATCAGGGAGTAAACCTTCTGAGAATAAAAACAGCTAGAGCTTGTTAAGGTAATTACACAGGGGAAAGGATAATGTACTGGGAACTCCTCAGAAGAATCTGATTTGTGGTGAGGGGAGAGAGATAAAAGCTCATTTAGGAACGACATGAAAATGCTGCGTACGTAGCTATTTATCAGTAAATATCTCCACTGAGATTAAGAAAAGCAATAGCTTAATAAATTAAGTACTTCCTGGTATGGTTACTGTACTCGTAACTCCCCAAAAGAATCTGGATTGTGGTGAGGGAACAGAGAAAAAAGCTCATTTAGGACCTGCACTTACGATTGGGATAGGCAGCTGTATATCAGGGAGTAAACGTTCTGAGAATAAAAACAGCTGGAGCTTGTTAAGGTAATTACACAGGGGAAAGGATAATGTACTGGGAACTCCTCAGAAGAATCTGATTTGTTGTGAGGGGAGAGAGATAAAAGCTCATTTAGGAACGACATGAACATGCTGCATGGTTGCTGTTTATCAGTAAATATCTCCACTGAGATTAAGAAAAGCAGTAGCTTAATAAATTAAGTACATCCTGGTATGGTTACTGTACTGGTCACTCCAAAAAAGAATCTGGATTGTGGTGGAGGAACAGAGAAAAAAGCTCATTTAGGACCTGCACTTACGAATGGGGTAGGCAGCTGTATATCAGGGAGTAAACCTTCTGCGAATAAAAACAGCTGGATCTTGTTAAGGTAATTACACAGGGGAAAGGATAATGTACTGGGAACTCCTCAGAAGAATCTGATTTGTGGTGAGGGGAGAGAAAAAAAGCTCATTTAGGAACGACATGAACATGCTGCGTAGGTAGCTGTTTATCAGTAAATATCTCCACTGAGATTAAGAAAAGCAGTAGCTTAATAATTTAAGTACTTCCTGGTATGGTTACTGTACTGGTAACTCCCCAAAGAATCTGGATTGTGGTGAGGGAACAGAGAAAAAAGCTCATTTAGGACCTGCACTTTTGAAGGGGCTAGGCAGCTGTATATCAGGGAGTAAACCTTCTGAGAATAAAAACAGCTGGAGCTTGTTAAGGTAATTACACAGGGGAAAGGATAATGTACTGGGAACCCCTCAGAAGAATCTGATTTGTGGTGAGGGGAGAGAGATAAAAGCTCATTTAGGAACGACATGAACATGCTGGGTACGTAGCTGTTTATCAGTAAATATCTCCACTGAGATTAAGAAAAGCAGTAGCTTAATAAATTAAGTACTTCCTGGTATGGTTACTGTACTGGTAACTCCCCAAAAGAATCTGGATTGTGGTGAGGGAACAGAGAAAAAAGCTCATTTAGGACCTGCACTTTCGAAGGGGGTAGGCAGCTGTATATCAGGGAGTAAACCTTCTGAGAATAAAAACAGCTGGAGCTTGTTAAGGTAATTACACAGGGGAAAGGATAATGTACTGGGCACTCCTCAGAAGAATCTGATTTGTGGTGAGGGGAGAGAGATAAAAGCTCATTTAGGAACGACATGAACATGCTGCGTAGGTAGCTGTTTATCAGTAAATATCTCCACTGAGATTAAGAAAAGCAGTAGCTTAATAAATTAAGTACTTCCTGGTATTGTTACTGTACTGGTAACTCCCCAAAAGAATCTGGATTGTGGTGAGGGAACAGAGAAAAAAGCTCATTTAGGACCTGCACTTACGAATGGGGTAGGCAGCTGTATATCAGGAAGTAAACCTTCTGCGAATAAAAACACCTGGAGCTTGTTAAGGTAATTACAGAGGGGAAAGGATACTGTACTGGGAACAATTCAGAAGAATCTGATTTGTGGTGAGGGGAGAGAGATAAAAGCTCATTTAGGAACGACATGAACATGCTGCGTAGGTAGCTGTTTATCAGTAAATATCTCCACTGAGATTAAGAAAAGCAGTAGCTTAATAAATTAAGTACTTCCTGGTATGGTTACTGTACTGGTAACTCCCCAATAGAATCTGGATTGTGGTGAGGGAACAGAGAAAAAAGCTCATTTAGGACCTGCACTTACGAAGGGGGTATTCATTTGTATATCAGGGAGTAAACCTTCTGAGAATAAAAACAGCTGGAGCTTGTTAAGGTAATTACACAGGGGAAAGGATAATGTGCTGGGAACTCCTAAGAAGAATCTGATTTGTCGTGAGGGGAGAGAGATAAAAGCTCATTTAGGAACGACATGAACATGCTGTGTAGGTAGCTGTTTATCAGTAAATATCCCCACTGAGATTAAGAAAAGCAGTAGCTTAATAAATTAAGTACTTCCTGGTAAGGTTACTGTACTGGTAACTCCCCAAAAGAATCTGGATTGCGGTGAGGGAACAGAGAAAAAAGGTCATTTAGGACCTGCACTTACGAAGGGGGTAGGCAGCTGTATATCAGGGAGTAAACCTTCTGAGAATAAAAACAGCTGGAGCTTGTTAAGGTAATTACACAGGGGAAAGGATAATGTACTGGGAACTCCTCAGAAGAATCTGATTTGTGGTGAGGGGAGAGAGATAAAAGCTCATTTAGGAACGACATGAACATGCTGCGTACGTAGCTGTTTATCAGTAAATATCTCCACTGTGATTAAGAAAAGCAGTAGCTTAATAAATTAAGTACTTCCTGGTATGGTTACTGTACTGGTAACTCCCCAAAGAATCTGGATTGTGGTGAGGTAACAGAGAAAAACGCTCATTTAGGACCTGCACTTACGAAGGGGGTAGGCAGCTGTATATCAGAGAGTAAAGTTTCTGAGAATAAAAACAGCTGGAGCTTGTTAAGGTAATTACACATTGGAAAGGATAATGTACTGGGAACTCCTCAGAAGAATCTTATTTGTGGTGAGGGGAGAGAGATAAAAGCTCATTTAGCAACGACATGAACGTGCTGCGTAGGTAGCTGTTTATCAGTAAATATCTCCACTGAGATTAAGAAAAGCAGTAGATTAATAAATTAAGTACTTCCTGGTATGGATACTGTACTGGTAACTCACCAAAAGAATCTGGGTTGTGGTGAGGGAACAGAGAAAAAAGCTCATTTAGGACCTGCACTTACGAAGGGGGTAGGCAGCTGTATATCAGGGAGTAAACCTTCTGAGAATAAAAACAGCTGGAGCTTGTTAAGGTAATTACACAGGGGAAAGGATAATGTACTGGGAACAATTCAGAAGAATCTGATTTGTGGTGAGGGGAGAGAGATAAAAGCTCATTTAGGAACGACATGAACATGCTGCATAGGTAGCTGTTTATCAGTAAATATCTCCACTGAGATTAAGAAAAGCAGTAGCTTAATAAATTAAGTACTTCCTGGTATGGTTATTGTACTGGTCACTCAACAAAAGAATCTGGATTGTGGTGAGGAACAGAGAAAAAAGCTCATTTAGGACCTACACTTACGAAGGGGGTAGGCAGCTGTATATCAGGGAATAAACCTTCTGAGAATAAAAACAGCTGGAGCTTGTTAAGGTAATTACACAGGGGAAAGGATAATGTACTGGCAACTCCTCAGAAGAATCTGATTTGTGGTGAGGGGAGAGAGATAAAAGCTCATTTAGGAACGACATGAACATGCTGCGTAGGTAGCTGTTTATCAGTAAATATCTCCACTGAGATTAAGAAAAGCAGTAGCTTAATAAATTAAGTACTTCCTGGTATGGTTACTGTACTGGTAACTCCCCAAAAGAATCTGGATTGTGGTGAGGGAACAGAGAAAAAAGCTCATTTAGGACCTGCACTTACGAAGGGGGTAGGCAGCTGTATATCAGGGAGTAAACCTTCTGAGAATAAAAACAGCTGGAGCTTGTTAAGGTAATTACACAGGGGAAAGGATAATGTACTGGGAACTCCTCAGAAGAATCTGATTCGTGGTGAGGGGAGAGAGATAATAGCTCATTTAGGAACGACATGAACATGCTGCATACGTAGCTGTTTATTAGTAAATATCTCCACTGAGATTAAGAAAAGCAGTAGCTTAATAAATTAAGTACTTCCTGGTATGGATACTGTACTGGTCACTCCACAAAAGAATCTGGATTGTGGTGAGGGAACAGAGAAAAAAGCTCAATTAGGACCTACACTTAAGAAGGGGGTGGGCAGCTGTATATCAGGGAGTAAACCTTCTGAGAATAAAAACATCAGGAGCTTGTTAAGGTACTTACACAGGGGAAAGGATAATGTACTGGGAACTCCTCAGAAGAATCTGATTTGTGGTGAGGGGAGAGAGATAAAAGCTCATTTAGGAACGACATGAACATGCTGCGTAGGTAGCTGTTTATCAGTAATTATCTCCACTGAGATTAAGAAAAGCAGTAGCTTAATAAATTAAGTACTCCCTGGTATGGTTACGGTACTGGTAACTCCCCACAGAATCTGGATTGTGGTGAGGGAACAGAGAAAAAAGTTCATTTAGGACCTGCACATTCGAAGGGGGTAGGCAGCTGTATATCAGAGAGTAAACCGTCTGAGAATAAAAACACCTGGAGCTTGTTAAGGTAATTACACAGGGGAAAGAATAATGTACTGGGAACTCCTCAGAAGAATCTGATTTGTAGTGAGGGGAGAGTGATAAAAGCTCATTTAGGAACGACATGAACATGCTGCGTACGTAGCTGTGTATCAGTAAATATCTCCACTGAGATTAAGAAAAGCAGTAGCTTAATAAATTAAGTACTTCCTGGTATGATTACTGTACTGCTAACTCCCCAAAAGAATCTGGATTGTGGTGGGGGAACAGAGAAAAAACTCATCTAGGACCTGCACTTACGAAGGTGGTAGGCAGCTGTATATCAGGGAGTAAACCTTCTGAGAATAAAAACAGCTGGAGCTTTTTAAGGTAATTACACAGGGGAAAGGATAATGTACTGGGAACTCCTCAGAAGAATCTGATTTGTGGTGAGGGGAGAGAGATAAAAGCTCATTTAGGACCTGCACTTACGAAGGGGGTAGGCAGCTGTATATCAGGGAGTAAACCTTCTGAGAATAAAAACAGCTGGACCTTGTTAAGGTAATTACACAGGAGAAAGGAAAATGTACTGGGAACAATTCAGAAGAATCAGATTTGTGGTGAGGGGAG
Source organism: Perognathus longimembris pacificus (assembly GCF_023159225.1). NCBI lineage: Eukaryota > Metazoa > Chordata > Mammalia > Rodentia > Heteromyidae > Perognathus > Perognathus longimembris. The sequence goes on along the minus strand of NW_025956770.1, from coordinate 18,861 downwards.
AGAGATAAAAGCTCATTTAGGGACGACATGAACATGCTGCGTAGGTAGCTGTTTATCAGTAAATATCTCCACTGAGATTAAGAAAAGCAGTAGCTTAATAAATTAAGTACTTCAGGGTATGGTTACTGTACTGGTAACTCCCCAAAAGAATCTGGATTGTGGTGAGGGAACAGAGAAAAAAGCTCATTTAGGACCTGCACATTCGAATGGGGTAGGCAGCTGTATATCAGGGAGTAAACCTTCTGAGAATAAAAACAGCTAGAGCTTGTTAAGGTAATTACACAGGGGAAAGGATAATGTACTGGGAACTCCTCAGAAGAATCTGATTTGTGGTGAGGGGAGAGATAAAAGCTCATTTAGGAACGACATGAAAATGCTGCGTACGTAGCTATTTATCAGTAAATATCTCCACTGAGATTAAGAAAAGCAGTAGCTTAATAAATTAAGTACTTCCTGGTATGGTTACTGTACTCGTAACTCCCCAAAAGAATCTGGATTGTGGTGAGGGAACAGAGAAAAAAGCTCATTTAGGACCTGCACTTACGATTGGGATAGGCAGCTGTATATCAGGGAGTAAACGTTCTGAGAATAAAAACAGCTGGAGCTTGTTAAGGTAATTACACAGGGGAAAGGATAATGTACTGGGAACTCCTCAGAAGAATCTGATTTGTTGTGAGGGGAGAGAGATAAAAGCTCATTTAGGAACGACATGAACATGCTGCATGGTTGCTGTTTATCAGTAAATATCTCCACTGAGATTAAGAAAAGCAGTAGCTTAATAAATTAAGTACATCCTGGTATGGTTACTGTACTGGTCACTCCAAAAAAGAATCTGGATTGTGGTGAGGGAACAGAGAAAAAAGCACATTTAGGACCTACACCTACGAAGGGGGTAGGCAGCTGTTAATCAGGGAGTAAACCTTCTGAGAATAAAAACAGCTGGAGCTTGTTAAGGTAATTACACAGGGGAAAGGATAATGTACTGGGAACTCCTCAGAAGAATCTGATTTGTGGTGAGGGGAGAGAGATAAAAGCTCATTTAGGAACGACATGAACATGCTGCGTAGGTAGCTGTTTATCAGTAAATATCTCAACTGAGATTAAGAAAAGCAGTAGCTTAATAAATCAAGTAGTTCCTGGTATGGTTACTGTACTGGTGACTCCCCAAAAGAATCTGGATTTTGGTGAGGGAACAGAGAAAAAAGCTCATTTAGGACCTGCACTTTCGAAGGTGGTAGGCAGCTGTATATCAGGGAGTAAACCTTCTGAGAATAAAAACAGCTGGAGCTTGTTAAGGTAATTACACAGGGGAAAGGATAATGTACTGGGAAGTCCTCAGAAGAATCTGATTTGTGGTGAGGGGAGAGAGATAAAAGCTCATTTAGGAACGACATGAACATGCTGCGTAGGTAGCTGTTTATCAGTAAATATCTCCACTGAGATTAAGAAAAGCAGTAGCTTAATAAATTAAGTACTTCCTGGTATTGTTACTGTACTGGTAACTCCCCAAAAGAATCTGGATTGTGGTGGAGGAACAGAGAAAACAGCTCATTTAGGACCTGCACTTACGAATGGGGTAGGCAGCTGTATATCAGGGAGTAAACCTTCTGCGAATAAAAACAGCTGGATCTTGTTAAGGTAATTACACAGGGGAAAGGATAATGTACTGGGAACTCCTCAGAAGAATCTGATTTGTGGTGAGGGGAGAGAAAAAAAGCTCATTTAGGAACGACATGAACATGCTGCGTAGGTAGCTGTTTATCAGTAAATATCTCCACTGAGATTAAGAAAAGCAGTAGCTTAATAATTTAAGTACTTCCTGGTATGGTTACTGTACTGGTAACTCCCCAAAGAATCTGGATTGTGGTGAGGGAACAGAGAAAAAAGCTCATTTAGGACCTGCACTTTTGAAGGGCCTAGGCAGCTGTATATCAGGGAGTAAACCTTCTGAGAATAAAAACAGCTGGAGCTTGTTAAGGTAATTACACAGGGGAAAGGATAATGTACTGGGAACCCCTCAGAAGAATCTGATTTGTGGTGAGGGGAGAGAGATAAAAGCTCATTTAGGAACGACATGAACATGCTGGGTACGTAGCTGTTTATCAGTAAATATCTCCACTGAGATTAAGAAAAGCAGTAGCTTAATAAATTAAGTACTTCCTGGTATGGTTACTGTACTGGTAACTCCCCAAAAGAATCTGGATTGTGGTGAGGGAACAGAGAAAAAAGCTCATTTAGGACCTGCACTTACGAAGGGGGTAGGCAGCTGTATATCAGGGAGCAAACCTTCTGAGAATAAAAACAGCTGGAGCTTGTTAAGGTAATTACACAGGGGAAAGGATAATGTACTGGGCACTCCTCAGAAGAATCTGATTTGTGGTGAGGGGAGAGAGATAAAAGCTCATTTAGGAACGACATGAACATGCTGCGTAGGTAGCTGTTTATCAGTAAATATCTCCACTGAGATTAAGAAAAGCAGTAGCTTAATAAATTAAGTACTTCCTGGTATTGTTACAGTACTGGTAACTCCCCAAAAGAATCTGGATTGTGGTGAGGGAACAGAGAAAAAAGCTCATTTAGGACCTGCACTTACGAATGGGGTAGGCAGCTGTATATCAGGAAGTAAACCTTCTGCGAATAAAAACACCTGGAGCTTGTTAAGGTAATTACACAGGGGAAAGGATACTGTACTGGGAACAATTCAGAAGAATCTGATTTGTGGTGAGGGGAGAGAGATAAAAGCTCATTTAGGAACGACATGAACATGCTGCGTAGGTAGCTGTTTATCAGTAAATATCTCCACTGAGATTAAGAAAAGCAGTAGCTTAATAAATTAAGTACTTCCTGGTATGGTTACTGTACTGGTAACTCCCCAAAGAATCTGGATTGTGCTGAGGGAACAGAGAAAAAAGCTCATTTAGGACCTGCACTTTCGAAGGGTGTAGGCAGCTGTATATCAGGGAGTAAACCTTCTGAGAATAAAAACAGCTGGAGCTTGTTAACCTAATTACACAGGGGAAAGGATAATGTACTGGGAACTCCTCAGAAGAATCTGATTTGTGGTGAGTGGAGAGAGATAAAAGCTCATTTAGGAACGACATGAACATGCTGCGTAGGTAGCTGTTTATCAGTAAATATCTCCACTGAGATTAAGAAAAGCAGTAGCTTAATAAATTAAGTACTTCCAGGTATTGTTACTGTACTGGTTACTCCCCAAAAGAATCTGGATTGTGGTGAGGGAACAGAGAAAAAAGCTCATTTAGGACCTGCACTTACGAATGGGGTAGGCAGCTGTATATCAGGGAGTAAACCTTCTGCGAATAAAAACAGCTGGAGCTTGTTAAGGTAATTACACAGGGGAAAGGATAATGTACTGGGAACTCCTCAGAAGAATCTGATTTGTGGTGAGGGGAGAGAAATAAAAGCTCATTTAGGAACGACATGAACATGCTGCGTAGGTAGCTGTTTATCAGTAAATATCTCCACTGAGATTAAGAAAAGCAGTAGCTTAATAAATTAAGTACTTCCTGGTATGGTTACTGTACTGGTAACTCCCCAAAGAATCTGGATTGTGGTGAGGGAACAGAGAAAAAAGCTCATTTAGGACCTGCACTTTCGAAGGGGGTAGTCAGCTGTATATCAGGGAGTAAACCTTTGAGAATAAAACAGCTGGAGCTTGTTAAGGTAATTACAGAGGGGAAAGGATAATGTACTGGCAACTCCTCAGAAGATTCTGAATTGTGGTGAGGGGAGAGAGATAAAAGCTCATTTAGGAACGACATGAACATGCTGCGTAGGTAGCTGTTTATCAGTAAATATCTCCACTGAATTAAGCAAAGCAGTAGCTTAATAAATTAAGTACTTCCTGGTATGGTTACTGTACTGGTAACTCCCCAAAAGAATCTGGATTGTGGTGAGGGAACAGAGAAAAAGGCTCATTTAGGACCTGCACTTACGAAGTGGGTAGGCAGCTGTATATCAGGGAGTAAACCTTCTGAGAATAAAAACAGCTGGAGCTTGTTAAGGTAATTACACAGGGGAAAGGATAATGTACTGGGAACTCCTCAGAAGAATCTGATTTGTGGTGAGGGGAGAGAGATAAAAGCTCATTTAGGAACGACATGAACATGCTGCGTACGTAGCTGTTTATCAGGAAATATCTCCACTGAGATAAAGAAAAGCAGTAGCTTAATAAATTAATACTTCCTGGTATGGTTACTGTACTGGTAACTCCCCAAAAGAATCTGTATTGTGGTGAGGGAACAGAGAAAAAAGCTCATTTAGGACCTGCACTTTCGAAGGGGGCAGGCAGCTGTATATGAGGGAGTAAACCTTCTGAGAATAAAAGCAGCTGGAGCTTGTTAAGGTAATTACACAGGGGAAAGGATAATGTACTGGGAACTCCTCAGAAGAATCTGATTTGTGGTGAGGGGAGAGAGATAAAAGCTCATTTAGGAACGACATGAACATGCTGCGTATGTAGCTGTTTATCAGTAAATATCTCCAATGAGATTAAGAAAAGCAGTAGCTTAATAAATTAAGTACTTCCTGGAATCGTTACTGTACTGGTAACTCATCAAAAGAATCTGGATTGTGGTGAGGGAACAGAGAAAAAAGCTCATTTAGGACCTACACTTACGAAGGGGGTAGGCAGCTGTATATCAGGGAGTAAACCTTCTGAGAATAAAAACAGCTGGAGCTTGTTAAGGTAATTACACAGGGGAAAGGATAATGTACTGGGAACTCCTCAGAAGAATCTGATTTGTGGAGAGGGGAGAGAGATGAAAGCTCATTTAGGAACGACATGAACATGCTGCGTAGGTAGCTGTTTATCAGTAAATATCTCCACTGAGATTAAGAAAAGCAGTAGCTTAATAATTTAAGTACTTCCTGGTATGGTTACTGTACTGGTAACTCCCCAAAAGAATCTTGATTGTGGTGAGGGAACAGAGAAAAAAGCTCATTTAGGACCTGCACTTACTAAGGGGGTAGGCAGCTGTATATCAGGGAGTAAACCTTCTGAGAATAAAAACAGCTGGAGCTTGTTAAGGTAATTATACAGGGGAAAGGATAATGTCTGGGAACTCCTCAGAAGAATCTGATTTGTGGTGAGGGGAGAGAGATAAAAGCTCATTTAGGAACGACATGAACATGCTGCGTAGGTAGCTGTTTATCAGTAAATATCTACACTGAGATTAAGAAAAGCAGTAGCTTAATAAATTAAGTACTTCCTGGTATAGTTACTGTACTGGTAACTCCCCAAAGAATCAGGATTGTGGTGAGGGAACAGAGAAAAAACTCATTTAGGACCTGCACTTACGAAGGTGGTAGGCAGCTGTATATCAGGGAGTAAACCTTCTGAGAATAAAAACAGCTGGAGCTTGTTAAGGTAATTACACAGGGGAAAGGATAATGTACTGGGAACTCCTCAGAAGAATCTGATTTGTGGTGAGGGGAGAGAGATAAAAGCTCATTTAGGAACTGCACTTACGAAGGGGGTAGGCAGTTGTATATCAGGGAGTAAACCTTCTGAGAATAAAAACAGCTGGAGCTTGTTAAGGTAATTACACAGGGGAAAGGATAATGTACTGGGAACAATTCAGAAGAATCTGATTTGTGGTGAGGGGAGAGAGATAAAAGCTCATTTGTTAACGACATGAACATGCTGCGAAGGTAGCTGTTTATCAGTAAATATCTCCACTGAGATTAAGAAAAGCAGTAGCTTAATAAATTAAGTACTTCCTGGTATGGTTACTGTACTGGTAACTCCCCGAAAGAATCTGGATTGTGGTGAGGGAATAGAGAAAAAAGCTCATTTAGGACCTGCACTTTCGAAGGGGGTAGGCAGCTGTATATCAGGGAGTAAACCTTCTGAGAATAAAAACAGCTGGAGCTTGTTAAGGTAATTACACAGGGGAAAGGATAATGTACTGGGAACTCCTCAGAAGAATCTGATTTTTGGTGAGGGGAGAGAGATAAAAGCTCATTTAGGAACGACATGAAAATGCTGCTTACGTAGCTGTTTATCAGTAAATATCTCCACTGAGATTAAGAAAAGCAGTAGCTTAATAAATTAAGTACTTCCTGGTATAGTTAATGTACTGGTAACTCCCCAAAAGAATCTGGATTGTGGAGAGGGAACAGAGGAAAAAGCTCATTTAGGACCTGCACTTACGAAGGGGATAGGCAGCTGTATATCAGGGAGTAAACCTTCTGAGAATAAAAACAGCTGGAGCTTGTTAAGGTAATTACACAGGGAAAAGGATAATGTACTGGGAACTCCTCAGAAGAATCTGATTTGTGGTGAGGGGAGAGAGATAAAAGCTCATTTAGGAACGACATGAACATGCTGCGTAGGTAGCTGTTTATCAGTAAATATCTCCACTGAGATTAAGAAAAGCAGTAGCTTAATAAATTAAGTACTTCCTGGTATGGTTACTATACTGGTCACTCCAAAAAAGAATCTGGATTGTGGTGAGGGAACAGAGAAAAAAGCTCATTTAGGACCTACACTTACGAAGGGGGTAGGCAGCTGTATATCAGGGAGTAAACCTTCTGAGAATAAAAACAGCTGGAGCTTGTTAAGGTAATTACACAGGGGAAAGGATAATGTACTGGGAACTCCTCAGAAGAATCTGAATTGTGTTGAGGGGAGAGAGATAAAGCTCATTTAGGAACGACATGAACATGCTGGGTAGGTAGCTGTTTATCAGTAAATATCTCCACTGAGATTAAGAAAAGCAGTAGCTTAATAAATTAAGTACTTCCTGGTATGGTTACTGTACTGGTAACTCCCCAAAAGAATCTGGATTGTGGTGAGTGAACAGAGAAAAAAGCTCATTTAGGACCTGAACTTACGAAGGGGGTAGGCAGCTGTATATCAGGGAGTAAACCTTCTGAGAATAAAAACAGCTGGAGCTTGTTAAGGTAATTACACAGGGGAAAGGATAATGTACTGGGAATTCCTCAGAAGAATCTGATTTGTGGTGAGGGGAGAGAGATAAAAGCTCACTTAAGAACGACATGAACATGCTGCGTAGGTAGCTGTTTATCAGTAAATATCTCCACTGAGATTAAGAAAAGCAGTATCTTAATAAATTAAGTACTTCCTGGTATGGTTACTGTACTGGTCACTCCCCAAACAAACTGGAATGTGGTGAGGCAACAGAGAAAAAAAGCTCATTTAGGACCTGCACTTACGAAGGGGGTATGCAGCTGTATATCCGGGAGTAAACCTTCTGAGAATAAAAACAGCTGGAGCTTGTTAAGGTAATTACACAGGGGAAAGGATAATGTACTGGGAACAATTCAGAAGAATCTGATTTGTGGTGACGCGAGAGAGATAAAAGCTCATTTAGGAAAGACAGGAACAAGCTGCGTAGGTAGCTGTTTATCAGTAAATATCTCCACTGAGATTAAGAAAAGAAGTAGCTTAATAAGTTAAGTACTTCCTGGTATGGTTACTGTACTGGTAACTCCCCAAAGAATCTGAAATGTGGTGAGAGAACAGAGAAAAAAGCTCATTTAGGACCTGCACTTTCGAAGGGGGCAGGCAGCTGTATATCAGGGAGTAAACCTTCTGAGAATAAAAACAGCTGGAGCTTGTTAAGGTAATTACACAGGGGAAAGGATAATGTACTGGGAACTCCTCAGAAGAATCTGATTTGTGGTGAGGGGAGAGTGATAAAAGCTCATTTAGGAACGACATGAACATGCTGCTCACGTAGCTGTTTATCAGTAAATATCTCCACTGAGATTAAGAAAAGCAGTACCTTAATAAATTAAGTACTTCCTGGTATGGTTACTTTACTGGTAACTCCCCAATAGAATCTGGATTGTGGTGAGGGAAGAGAGAAAAAAGCTCATTTATGACCTGCACTTTCGAAGGGGGCAGGCAGCTGTATATGAGGGAGTAAACCTTCTGAGAATAAAAACAGCTGGAGCTTGTTAAGATAATTACACAGGGGAAAGGATAATGTACTGGGAACTCCTCAGAAGAATCTGATTTGTGGTGAGGGGAGAGAGATAAAAGCTCATTTAGGAACGACAGGAACATCCTGCGTAGGTAGCTGTTTATCAGTAAATATCTCCACTGAGATTAAGAAAAGCAGTAGCTTAATAAATCAAGTACTTCCTGGTATGGTTACTGTACTGGTGACTCCCCAAAAGAATCTGGATTGTGGTGAGGGAACAGATTAAAAAGCTCATTTAGGACCTGCACTTTCGAAGGGGGTAGGCAGCTGTATATCAGGGAGTAAACCTTCTGAGAATAAAAACAGCTGGAGTTTCTTAAGGTAATTACACAGAGGAAAGCATAAAGTATTGGGAACTCCTCAGAAGAATCTGATTTGTGGTGAGGGGAGAGAGATAAAAGCTCATTTAGGAATGACATGAACATGCTGCGTAGGTAGCTGTTTATCAGTAAATATCTCCACTGAGATTAAGAAAAGCAGTAGCTTAATAAATTAAGAACTTCCTGGTATTGTTTCTGTACTGGTAACTCCCCAAAAGAATCTGGATTGTGGTGAGGGAACAGAGAAAAAAGCTCATTTAGGACCTGCACTTACGAATGGGGTAGGCAGCTGTATATCAGGGAGTAAACCTTCTGCGAATAAAAACACCTGGAGCTTGTTAAGGTAATTACACAGGGGAAAGGATAATGTACTGGGAACAATTCAGAAGAATCTGATTTGTGGTGAGGGGAGAGAGATAAAAGCTCATTTAGGAACGACATGAACATGCTGCGTAGGTAGCTGTTTATCAGTAAATATCTCCACTGAGATTAAGAAAAGCAGTAGCTTAATAAATTAAGTACTTCCTGGTATGGTTACTCTACTGGTAACTCCCCAAAGAATCTGGATTGTGGTGATTGAACAGAGAAAAAAGCTCATTTAGGACCTGCACTTTCGAAGGGGGTAGGCAGCTGTATATCAGGGAGTAAACCTTCTGAGAATAAAAACAGCTGGAGCTTGTGAAGGTAATTACACAGGGGAAAGGATAATGTACTGGGAACTCCTCAGAAGAATCTGATTTGTGGTGAGTGGAGAGAGATAAAAGCTCATTTAGGAACGAAATGAACATGCTGCGTAGGTAGCTGTTTATCAGTAAATATCTCCACTGAGATTAAGAAAAGCAGTAGCTTAATAAATTAAGTACTTCCTGGTATTGTTATTGTACTGGTAACTCCCCAAAAGAATCTCTATTGTGGTGAGGGAACAGAGAAAAAAGCTCATTTAGGACCTGCACTTACGAAGGGGGTAGGCAGCTGTATATCAGGGAGTAAACCTTCTGAGAATAAAAACAGCTGGAGCTTGTTAAGGTAATTACACAGGGGAAAGGATAATGTACTGGGAACATTTCAGAAGAATCTGATTTGTGGTGAGGGGAGAGAGATAAAAGCTCATTTGTTAACGACATGAACATGCTGCGTAGGTAGCTGTTTATCAGTAAATATCTCCACTGAGATTAAGAAAAGCAGTAGCTTAATAAATTAAGTACTTCCTGGTATGGTTACTGTACTGGTAACTCCCCAAAAGAATCTGGATTGTGGTGAGGGAATAGAGAAAAAAGCTCATTTAGGACCTGCACTTTCGAAGGGGGTAGGCAGCTGTATATCAGGGAGTAAACCTTCTGAGAATAAAAACAGCTGGAGCTTGTTAAGGTAATTACACAGGGGAAAGGATAATGTACTGGGAACTCCTCAGAAGAATCTGATTTTTGGTGAGGGGAGAGAGATAAAAGCTCATTTAGGAACGACATGAAAATGCTGCTTACGTAGCTGTTTATCAGTAAATATCTCCACTGAGATTAAGAAAAGCAGTAGCTTAATAAATTAAGTACTTCCTGGTATGGTTACTATACTGGTCACTCCAAAAAAGAATCTGGATTGTGGTGAGGGAACAGAGAAAAAAGCTCATTTAGGACCTACACTTACGAAGGGGGTTGGCAGCTGTATATCAGGGAGTAAACCTTCTGAGAATAAAAACAGCTGGAGCTTGTTAAGGTAATTACACAGGGGAAAGGATAATGTACTGGGAACTCCACAGAAGAATCTGAATTGTGTTGAGGGGAGAGAGATAAAGCTCATTTAGGAACGACATGAACATGCTGGGTAGGTAGCTGTTTATCAGTAAATATCTCCACTGAGATTAAGAAAAGCAGTAGCTTAATAAATTAAGTACTTCCTGGTATGGTTACTGTACTGGTAACTCCCCAAAAGAATCTGGATTGTGGTGAGTGAACAGAGAAAAAAGCTCATTTAGGACCTGAACTTACGAAGGGGGTAGGCAGCTGTATATCAGGGAGTAAACCTTCTGAGAATAAAAACAGCTGGAGCTTGTTAAGGTAATTACACAGGGGAAAGGATAATGTACTGGGAATTCCTCAGAAGAATCTGATTTGTGGTGAGGGGAGAGAGATAAAACCTCACTTAAGAACGACATGAACATGCTGCGTAGGTAGCTGTTTATCAGTAAATATCTCCACTGAGATTAAGAAAAGCAGTATCTTAATAAATTAAGTACTTCCTGGTATGGTTACTGTACTGGTCACTCCCCAAACAAACTGGAATGTGGTGAGGCAACAGAGAAAAAAAGCTCATTTAGGACCTGCACTTACGAAGGGGGTATGCAGCTGTATATCAGGGAGTAAACCTTCTGAGAATAAAAACAGCTGGAGCTGGTTAAGGTAATTACACAGGGGAAAGGATAATGTACTGGGAACAATTCAGAAGAATCTGATTTGTGGTGACGCGAGAGAGATAAAAGCTCATTTAGGAAAGACAGGAACAAGCTGCGTAGGTAGCTGTTTATCAGTAAATATCTCCACTGAGATTAAGAAAAGAAGTAGCTTAATAAGTTAAGTACTTCCTGGTATGGTTACTGTACTGGTAACTCCCCAAAGAATCTGAAATGTGGTGAGAGAATAGAGAAAAAAGCTCATTTAGGACCTGCACTTTCGAAGGGGGCAGGCAGCTGTATATCAGGGAGTAAACCTTCTGAGAATAAAAACAGCTGGAGCTTGTTAAGGTAATTACACAGGGGAAAGGATAATGTACTGGGAACTCCTCAGAAGAATCTGATTTGTGGTGAGGGGAGAGTGATAAAAGCTCATTTAGGAACGACATGAACATGCTGCTCACGTAGCTGTTTATCAGTAAATATCTCCACTGAGATTAAGAAAAGCAGTACCTTAATAAATTAAGTACTTCCTGGTATGGTTACTTTACTGGTAACTCCCCAATAGAATCTGGATTGTGGTGAGGGAAGAGAGAAAAAAGCTCATTTATGACCTGCACTTTCGAAGGGGGCAGGCAGCTGTATATGAGGGAGTAAACCTTCTGAGAATAAAAACAGCTGGAGCTTGTTAAGATAATTACACAGGGGAAAGGATAATGTACTGGGAACTCCTCAGAAGAATCTGATTTGTGGTGAGGGGAGAGAGATAAAAGCTCATTTAGGAACGACATGAACATCCTGCGTAGGTAGCTGTTTATCAGTAAATATCTCCACTGAGATTAAGAAAAGCAGTAGCTTAATAAATCAAGTACTTCCTGGTATGGTTACTGTACTGGTGACTCCCCAAAAGAATCTGGATTGTGGTGAGGGAACAGATTAAAAAGCTCATTTAGGACCTGCACTTTCGAAGGGGGTAGGCAGCTGTATATCAGGGAGTAAACCTTCTGAGAATAAAAACAGCTGGAGTTTGTTAAGGTAATTACACAGAGGAAAGCATAAAGTACTGGGAACTCCTCAGAAGAATCTGATTTGTGGTGAGGGGAGAGAGATAAAAGCTCATTTAGGAACGACATGAACATGCTGCGTACGTAGCTGTTTATCAGTAAATATCTCCACTGAGATTAAGAAAAGCAGTAGCTTAATAAATTAAGAACTTCCTGGTATTGTTTCTGTACTGGTAACTCCCCAAAAGAATCTGGATTGTGGTGAGGGAACAGAGAAAAAAGCTCATTTAGGACCTGCACTTACGAATGGGGTAGGCAGCTGTATATCAGGGAGTAAACCTTCTGCGAATAAAAACACCTGGAGCTTGTTAAGGTAATTACACAGGGGAAAGGATAATGTACTGGGAACAATTCAGAAGAATCTGATTTGTGGTGAGGGGAGAGAGATAAAAGCTCATTTAGGAACGACATGAAAATGCTGCGTAGGTAGCTGTTTATCAGTAAATATCTCCACTGAGATTAAGAAAAGCAGTAGCTTAATAAATTAAGTACTTCCTGGTATGGTTACTCTACTGGTAACTCCCCAAAGAATCTGGATTGTGGTGATTGAACAGAGAAAAAATCTCATTTAGGACCTGCACTTTCGAAGGGGGTAGGCAGCTGTATATCAGGGAGTAAACCTTCTGAGAATAAAAACAGCTGGAGCTTGTGAAGGTAATTACACAGGGGAAAGGATAATGTACTGGGAACTCCTCAGAAGAATCTGATTTGTGGTGAGTGGAGAGAGATAAAAGCTCATTTAGGAACGACATGAACATGCTGCGTAGGTAGCTGTTTATCAGTAAATATCTCCACTGAGATTAAGAAAAGCAGTAGCTTAATAAATTAAGTACTTCCTGGTATTGTTATTGTACTGGTAACTCCCCAAAAGAATCTCTATTGTGGTGAGGGAACAGAGAAAAAAGCTCATTTAGGACCTGCACTTACGAAGGGGGTAGGCAGCTGTATATCAGGGAGTAAACCTTCTGAGAATAAAAACAGCTGGAGCTTGTTAAGGTAATTACACAGGGGAAAGGATAATGTACTGGGAACATTTCAGAAGAATCTGATTTGTGGTGAGGGGAGAGAGATAAAAGCTCATTTGTTAACGACATGAACATGCTGCGTAGGTAGCTGTTTATCAGTAAATATCTCCACTGAGATTAAGAAAAGCAGTAGCTTAATAAATTAAGTACTTCTGGTATGGTTACTGTACTGGTAACTCCCCAAAAGAATCTGGATTGTGGTGAGGGAATAGAGAAAAAAGCTCATTTAGGACCTGCACTTTCGAAGGGGGTAGGCAGCTGTATATCAGGGAGTAAACCTTCTGAGAATAAAAACAGCTGGAGCTTGTTAAGGTAATTACACAGGGGAAAGGATAATGTACTGGGAACTCCTCAGAAGAATCTGATTTTTGGTGAGGGGAGAGAGATAAAAGCTCATTTAGGAACGACATGAAAATGCTGCTTACGTAGCTGTTTATCAGTAAATATCGCCACTGAGATTAAGAAAAGCAGTAGCTTAATAAATTAAGTACTTCCTGGTATGGTTACTATACTGGTCACTCCAAAAAAGAATCTGGATTGTGGTGAGGGAACAGAGAAAAAAGCTCATTTAGGACCTGCACTTACGAAGGGGGTAGGCAGCTGTATATCAGGGAGTAAACCTTCTGAGAATAACAACATCTGGAGCTTGTTAAGGTAATTACACAGGGGAAAGGATAATATACTGGGAAATCCTCAGAAGAATCTGATTTGTGGTGAGGGGAGAGAGATAAAAGCTCATTTAAGAACGACATGACCATGCTGCGTAGGTAGCTGTTTATCAGTAAATATCTCCACTGAGATTAAGAAAAGCAGTAGCTTAATAAATTAAGTACTTCCTGGTATGGTTACTGTACTGGTAACTCCCCAAAAGAATCTGGATTGTGGTGGGGGAACAGAGAAAAAACTCATCTAGGACCTGCACTTACGAAGGTGGTAGGCAGCTGTATATCAGGGAGTAAACCTTCTGAGAATAAAAACAGCTGGAGCTTGTTAAGGTAATTACACAGGGGAAAGGATAATGTACTGGGAACTCCTCAGAAGAATCTGATTTTTGGTGAGGGGAGAGAGATAAAAGCTCATTTAGGACCTGCACTTACGAAGGGGGTAGGCAGCTGTATATCAGGGAGTAAATCTTCTGAGAATAAAAACAGCTGGAGCTTGTTAAGGTAATTACACAGGGGAAAGGAAAATGTACTGGGAACAATTCAGAAGAATCAGATTTGTGGTGAGGGGAGAGAGATAAAAGCTCATTTAGGAACGACATGAACATGCTGCGTAGGTAGTTGTTTATCAGTAAATATCTCCACTGAGATTAAGAAAATCAGTAGCTTAATAAATTAAGTACTTCCTGGTATGGTTACTGTACTGGTAACTCCCCAAAAGTATCTGGATTGTGGTGAGGGAACAGAGAAAAAAGCTCATTTAGGACCTGCACTTACGAAGTGGTTAGGCATCTGTATATCAGGGAGTAAACCTTCTGAGAATAAAAACAGCTGGAGCTTGTTAAGGTAATTACACAGGGGAAAGGATAATGTACTGGGAACTCCTCAGAAGAATCTGATTTGTGGTGAGGGGAGAGAGATAAAAACTCATTTTGGAAAGACATGAACATGCTGCTTAGGTAGCTGTTTATCAGTAAATAGCTCCACTGAGATTAAGAAAAGTAGTAGCTTAATAAATTAAGTACTTCATGGTATGTATACTGTTCCGGTCACTCCACAAAAGAATCTGGATTGTGGTGAGGGAACAGAGAAAAAAGCTCATTTAGGACCTACACTTACGAAGGGGGTGGGCAGCTGTGTATCAGGGAGTAAACCTTCTGAGAATAAAAACAGCTGGAGCTTGTTAAGGTAATTACACAGGGGAAAGGATAATGTACTGGGAACTCCTCAGAAGAATCTGATTTGTGGTGAGGGGAGAGAGATAAAAGATCATTTAGGAACGACATGAACATGCTGCGTAGGTAGCTGTTTATCAGTAATTATCTCCACTGAGATTAAGAAAAGCAGTAGCTTAACAAATTAAGTACTTCCTGGTATGGTTACTGTACTGGTAACTCCCCACAGAATCTGGATTGTGGTGAGGGAACAGAGAAAAAAGTTCATTTAGGACCTGCACTTTCGAAGGGGGTAGGCAGCTGTATATCAGGGAGTAAACCGTCTGAGAATAAAAACACCTGGAGCTTGTTAAGGTAATTACACAGGGGAAAGAATAATGTACTGGGAACTCCTCAGAAGAATCTGATTTGTGGTGAGGGGAGAGTGATAAAAGCTCATTTAGGAACTACATGAACATGCTGCGTACATAGCTGTTTATCAGTAAATATCTCCACTGAGATTAAGAAAAGCAGTAGCTTAATAAATTAAGTACTTCCTGGTATGGTTACTCTACTGGTAACTCCCCAAAAGAATCTGGATTGTGGTGGGGGAACAGAGAAAAAACTCATCTAGGACCTGCACTTACGAAGGTGGTAGGCAGCTGTATATCAGGGAGTAAACCTTCTGAGAATAAAAACAGCTGGAGCTTGTTAAGGTAATTACACAGGGGAAAGGATAATGTACTGGGAACTCCTCAGAAGAATCTGATTTGTGGTGAGGGGAGAGAGATCAAAGCTCATTTAGGAATGACATGAACATGCTGCGTAGGTAGCTGTTTATCAGTAAATATCTCCACTGAGATTAAGAAAAGCTGTAGCTTAATGAATTAAGTACTTCCTGGTATGGGTACTGTACTGGTAACTCCCGAAAAGAATCTGGAATGTGGTGAGGGTAGAGAGAAAAAAGCTCATTAATGACCTGCACTTACGAAGGGGGTAGGCAGCTGTATATCAGGGAGTAAACGTTCTGAGAATAAAAACAGCTGGTGCTTGTTAAGGTAATTACACAGGGGAAAGGATAATGTACTGGGAACAATTCAGAAGAATCTGATTTGTGGTGAGGGGAGAGAGATAAAAGCTCATTTAGGAACGACATGAACATGCTGCGTAGGTAGCTGTTTATCAGTAAATATATCCACTGAGATTAAGAAAAGCAGTAGCTTAATAAACTAAGTACTTCCTGGTATGGTTACTGTACTGGTAACTCCCCAAAAGAATCTGGATTGTGGTGAGGGAACAGAGAAAAAAGCTCATTTAGGACCTGCACTTACGAAGGGGGTAGGCAGCTGTATATCAGGGAGTAAACCTTCTGAGAATAACAACATCTGGAGCTTGTTAAGGTAATTACACAGGGGAAAGGATAATATACTGGGAAATCCTCAGAAGAATCTGATTTGTGGTGAGGGGAGAGAGATAAAAGCTCATTTAAGAACGACATGACCATGCTGCGTAGGTAGCTGTTTATCAGTAAATATCTCCACTGAGATTAAGAAAAGCAGTAGCTTAATAAATTAAGTACTTCCTGGTATGGTTAATGTACTGGTAACTCCCCAAAAGAATCTGGATTGTGGTGAGGGAACAGAGAAAAAAGCTCATTTAGGACCTGCACTTACGAAGGGGGTAGGCAGCTGTATATCAGGAAGTAAACCTTCTGAGAATAAAAACAGCTGGAGCTTGTTAAGGTAATTACACAGGGGAAAGGATAATATGCTGGGAACAATTCAGAAGAATCTGATTTGTGGTGAGGGGAGAGAGATAAAAGCTCATTTAGGAACGACATGAACATGCTGGGTACGTAGCTGTTTATCAGTAAATATCTCCACTGAGATTAAGAAAAGCAGTAGCTTAATAAATTAAGTACTTCCTGGTATGGTTACTGTACTGGTAACTCCCCAAAAGAATCTGGATTGTGGTGAGGGAACTAGAGAAAAAAGCTCATTTATGACCTGCACTTACGATGGGGGTAGGCAGCTGTATATCAGGGAGTAAACCTTCTGAGAATAAAAACAGCTGGAGCTTGTTAAGGTAATTACACAGGGGAAAGGATAATGTACTGGAAACTCCTCAGAAGAATCTGATTTGTGGTTAGTGGAGAGAGATAAAAATTCATTTAGGAACGACATGAACATGCTGCTTAGGTAGCTGTTTATCAGTAAATATCTGCACTGAGATTAAGAAAAGCAGTAGCATAATAAATTAAGTACTTCCTGGTATGATTACTATCCAGGTAACTAACCAAAAGAATCTGGATTGTGGTGAGGGAACAGAGAAAAAAGCTCATTTAGGACCTGCACTTACGAAGGGGGTAGGCAGCTGTATATCAGGGAGTAATCCTTCTGAGAATAAAAACAGCTGGAGCTTGTTAATTTAATTACACAGGGGAAAGGATAATGTACTGGGAACAATTCCGAAGAATCTGATTTGTGGTGAGGGGAGAGAGATAAAAGCTCATTTAGGAACGACATGAACATGCTGCGTAGGTAGCTGTTTATCAGTAAATATCTCCACTGAGATTAAGAAAAGCAGTAGCTTAATAAATTAAGTACTTCCTGGTATGGTTACTGTACTGGTCACTCCACAAAAGAATCTGGATTGTGGTGAGGGAACAGAGAAAAAAGCTCATTTAGGACCTACACTTACGAAGGGGGTAGGCAGCTGTATATCAGGGAGTAAACCTTCTGAGAATAAAAACAGCTGGAGCTTGTTAAGGTAATTACACAGGGGAAAGAATAATGTACTCGGAACAATTCAGAAGAATCTGATTTGTGGTGAGGGGAGAGAGATAAAAGCTCATTTAGGACCTGCACTTACGGAGGGGGTAGGCAGCTGTATATCAGGGAGTAAACCTTCTGAGAATAAAAACAGCTGGAGCTTGTTAAGGTAATTACACAGGGGAAAGGATAATGTACTGGGAACTCCTCAGAAGAATCTGATTTGTGGTGAGGGGAGAGAGATAAAAGCTCATTTAAGAACGACATGAACATGCTGCGAAGGTAGTTGTTTATCAGTAAATATCTCCACTGAGATTAAGAAAAGCAGTAGCTTAATAAATTAAGTACTTCCTGGTATGGTTACTGTACTGGTCACTCCCAAAAGAATCTGGATTGTGGTGAGGGAACAGAGAAAAAAGCTCATTTAGGACCTGCACTTACGAAGGGGTAGGCAGCTGTATATCAGGGAGTAAACCTTCTGAGAATAAAAACAGCTGGAGCTTGTTAAGGTAATTACTCAGGGGAAAGGATAATGTACTGGGAACTCCTCAGAAGAATCTGATTCGTGGTGAGGGGAGAGAGATAAAAGCTCATTTAGGAACGACATGAACATGCTGCGTTCGTAGCTGTTTATCAGTAAATATGTCCACTGAGATTAAGAAAAGCAGTAGCTTAATAAATTAAGTACTTCCTGGTATGGTTACAGTACTGGTCACTCCACAAAAGAATCTGGAATGTGGTGAGGGAACAGAGAAAAAAGATCATTTAGGAACTGCACTTACGAAGGTGGTAGGCAGCTGTATATCAGTGAGTAAACCTTCTGAGAATAAAAACAGCTGGAGCTTGTTAAGGTAATTACACAGGGGAAAGGATAATGTACTGGGAACTCCTCAGAAGAATCTGATTTGTGGTGAGGGGAGAGAGATAAAAGCTCATTTAGGAACGACATGAACATGCTGCATAAGTAGCTGTTTATCAGTAAATATCTCCACTGAGATTAAGAAAAGCAGTAGCTTAATAAATTAAGTACTTCCTGGTATGGTTACTGTACTGGTAACTCCCCAAAAGAATCTGGATTGTGGTGAGGGAACAGAGAAAAAATCTCATTTAGGACATGCACTTACGAAGGGGGTAGGCAGGTGTATATCAGGGAGTAAACCTTATGAAAATAAAAACAGCTGGAGCTTGTTAAGGTAATTACACAGGGGAAAGGATAATGTACTGGGAACTCCTCAGAAGAATCTGATTTGTGGTGAGGGGAGAGAGATAAAAGCTCATTTAGGAACGACATGAACATGCTGCGTAGGAAGCTGTTTATCAGTAAATATCTCCACTAAGATTAAGAAAAGCAGTAGATTAATAAATTAAGTACTTCCTGGTATGGTTACTGTACTGGTAACTCCCCAAAAGAATCTGGATTGTGGTGAGGGAACAGAGAAAAAAGCTCATTTAGGACCTGCACTTACGAAGGGGGTAGTCAGCTGTATATCAGGGAGTAAACCTTCTGAG
>NW_025956769.1:0-33692 GCF_023159225.1 Perognathus longimembris pacificus | reverse complement strand
ATAAACAGCTACCTACGCAGCATGTCCATGTCGTTCCTAAATGAGCATTTATCTCTCTCCCGTCACCACAAATCAGATTCTTCTGAGGAGTTCCCAGTACATTATCCTTTCCCCTGTGTAATTACCTTAACAAGCTCCAGCTGTTTTTATTCTCAGAAGGTTTACTCCCTGATATACAGCTGCATACTCCCTTCGTAAGTGCAGGTCCTAAATGAGCTTTTTGCTCTGTTCCCTCACCACAATCCAGATTCATTTGGGGAGTTACCAGTACAGTAACCATACCAGGAAGTACTTAATTTTGTAAGCTACTGCTTTTCTTAATCTCAGTGGAGATATTTACTGATAAACAGCTACCTACGCAGCATGTTCATGTCGTTCCTAAATGAGCTTTTATCTCTCTCCCCTCACCACAAATCAGATTCTTCTGAGGAGTTCCCAGTACATTATCCTTTCCCCTGTGTAATTACCTTAACAAGCTCCAGATGTTTTTATTCTCAGAAGGGATACTCCCTGACATACACCTGCCTACCCCCTTCGTAAGTGCAGGTCCTAAATGAGCTTTTTTCTCTGTTCCCTCACCACAATCCAGATTCTTTTGGGGAGTTACCAGTACAGTAACCATACCAGGAAGTACTTAATTTATTAAGCTACTGCTTTTCTTAATCTCAGTGGAGATATTTACTGATAAACAGCTACCTACGCAGCATGTTCATGTCGTTCCTAAATGAGCTTTTATCTCTCTCCCCTCACCACAAATCAGATTCTTCTGAGGAGTTCCCAGTACATTATCCTTTCCCCTGTGTAATTACCTTAACAAACTCCAGCTGTTTTTATTCTCAGAAGGTTTACTCCCTGATATACAGCTGCCTACCCCCTTCGTAAGTGCAGGTCCTAAATGAGCTTTTTGCTCTGTTCCCTCACCACAATCCAGATTCTTTTGGGGAGTTACCAGTACAGTAACCATACCAGGAAGTACTTAATTTATTAAGCAACTGCTTCTCTTAATCTCAGTGGAGATATTTACTGATAAACATCTACCTACGCAGCATGTTCTTGTCGTTCCTAAATGAGCTTTTATCTCTCTCCCCTCACGACAAATCAGATTCTTCTGTGCAGTTCCCAGTACATTATCGTTTCCCCTGTGTAATTACCTTAACAAGCTCCAGCTGTTTTTATTCTCAGAAGCGATACTCCCTGATATACAGCTGTCTAACCCCTTCGTAATTGCAGGTCCTAAATGAGCTTTTTTCTCTGTTCCCTCACCACAATCCAGATTCTTTTGGGGAGTTACCAGTACATTAACCATACCAGGAAGTACTTAATTTATTAAGCTACTGCTCTTCTTAATCTCAGTGGAGATATTTACTGATAAACAGCTACCTACGCAGCATGTCCATGTCGTTCCTAAATGAGCATTTATCTCTCTCCCGTCACCACAAATCAGATTCTTCTGAGGAGTTCCCAGTACATTATCCTTTCCCCTGTGTAATTACCTTAACAAGCTCCAGCTGTTTTTATTCTCAGAAGGTTTACTCCCTGATATACAGCTGCATACTCCCTTCGTAAGTGCAGGTCCTAAATGAGCTTTTTGCTCTGTTCCCTCACCACAATCCAGATTCATTTGGGGAGTTACCAGTACAGTAACCATACCAGGAAGTACTTAATTTTGTAAGCTACTGCTTTTCTTAATCTCAGTGGAGATATTTACTGATAAACAGCTACCTACGCAGCATGTTCATGTCGTTCCTAAATGAGCTTTTATCTCTCTCCCCTCACCACAAATCAGATTCTTCTGAGGAGTTCCCAGTACATTATCCTTTCCCCTGTGTAATTACCTTAACAAGCTCCAGATGTTTTTATTCTCAGAAGGGATACTCCCTGACATACACCTGCCTACCCCCTTCGTAAGTGCAGGTCCTAAATGAGCTTTTTTCTCTGTTCCCTCACCACAATCCAGATTCTTTTGGGGAGTTACCAGTACAGTAACCATACCAGGAAGTACTTAATTTATTAAGCTACTGCTTTTCTTAATCTCAGTGGAGATATTTACTGATAAACAGCTACCTACGCAGCATGTTCATGTCGTTCCTAAATGAGCTTTTATCTCTCTCCCCTCACCACAAATCAGATTCTTCTGAGGAGTTCCCAGTACATTATCCTTTCCCCTGTGTAATTACATTAACAAGCTCCAGCTGTTTTTATTCTCAGATGGTTTACTCCCTGATATACAGCTGCCTACCCCCTTCGTAAGTGCAGGTCTTAAATAAGCTTTTTTCTTTGTTCCCTCAACCACAATCCAGATTCTTTTGGGGAGTTACCAGTACAGTAACCATACAAGGAAGTACTTAATTTATTAATCTACTGCTTTTCTTAATCTCAGTGGAGATATTTACTGATAAACAGCTACCTACGCAGCATGTTCATGTCGTTCCTAAATGAGCTTTTATCTCTCTCCCCTCACCACAAATCAGATTCTTATGAGGAGTTCCCAGTACATTATCCTTTCCCCTGTGTAATTACCTTAACAAGCTCCAGCTGTTTTTATTCTCAGATGCTTTACTCCCTGATATACAGCTGCCTACCCCCTTCGTAAGTGCAGGTCCTAAATGAGCTTTTTTCTCTGTTCCCTCACCACAATCCAGATTCTTTTGGGGAGTTACCAGTACAGTAACTATAACAGGAAGTACTTAATTTATTAATCTACTGCTTTTCTTAATCTCAGTGGAGATATTTACTGATAAACAGCTACCTACGCAGCATGTTCATGTCGTTAATAATTGAGCTTTTATCTCTCTCCCCTCACCACAAATCAGATTCTTCTGAGGAGTTCCCAGTACATTATCCTTTCCCCTGTGTAATTACCTTAATAAGCTCCAGCTGTTTTTATTCTCAGAAGGTTTACTCCCTGATATACAGCTGCATACCCCCTTCGTAAGTGCAGGTCCTAAATGAGCTTTTTTCTCTGTTCCCTCACCACAATCCAGATTCTTTTGGGGAGTTACCAGTAGAGTAACCATACCAGGAAGTACTTAATTTATTAAGCTACTGCTTTTCTTAATCTCAGTGGAGATATTTACTGATAAACAGCTACCTATGCAGCATGTTCATGTCGTTCCTAAATGAGCTTTTATCTCTCTCCCCTCACCACAAATCAGATTCTTATGAGGAGTTCCCAGTACACTATCCTTTCGGGGTGTAATTACCTTAACAAGCTCCAGCTGTTTTTATTCTCAGAAGGTTTACTCCCTGATATACAGCTGCCTACCCCCTTCGTAAGTGTAGGTCCTAAATGAGGTTTTTTCTCTGTTCCCTCACCACAATCGAGATTCCTTTTGGGAATTACCAGTACAGTATACATACCAGGAAGTACTTTATTTATTAAGCTACTGCTCTTCTTAATCTGAGTGGAGAATTTTACTGATAAACAGCTACCTACGCAGCATATTCATGTCGTTCCTAAATGAGCATTTATCTCTCTCCCGTCACCATAAATCAGATTCTTCTGAGGAGTTCCCAGTACATTATCCTTCCCCTGTGTAATTACCTTAACAAGCTCCAGCTGTTTTTATTCTCAGAAGGTTTACTCCCTGATATAGAGCTGCCTACCCCCCTTCGTAAGTGCAGGTCCTAAATGAGCTTTTTTCTCTGTTCCCTCACCACAATCCAGATTCTTTTGGGGAGTTACCAGTACAGTAACCATACCAGGAAGTACTTAATTTATTAAGCTACTGCTTTTCTTAATCTCAGTGGAGATATTTACTGATAAACAGCTACCTACGCAGCATGTTCATGTCGTTCCTAAATGAGCTTTTATCTCTCTCCCCTCACCACAAATCAGATTCTTCTGAGGAGTTCCCAGTACATTATCCTTTCCCCTGTGTAATTACCTTAACAAACTCCAGCTGTTTTTATTCTCAGAAGGTTTACTCCCTGATATACAGCTGCCTACCCCCTTCGTAAGTGCAGGTCCTAAATGAGCTTTTTGCTCTGTTCCCTCACACAATCCAGATTCTTTTGGGGAGTTACCAGTACAGTAACCATACCAGGAAGTACTTAATTTATTGAGCTACTGCTTTTCTTAATCTCAGTGGAGATATTTACTGATAAACAGCTACCTAAGCAGCATGTTCATGTCGTTCCTAAATGAGTTTTTATCTCTCTCCCCTCACCACAAATCAGATTCTTCTGAGGAGTTCCCAGTACATTATCCTTTCCCCTGTGTAATTACCTTAACAAGCTCCAGCTGTTTTTATTCTCAGATGGTTTACTCCCTGATATACAGCTGCCTACCCCCTTCGTAAGTGCAGGTCCTAAATGAGCTTTTTTCTCTGTTCCCTCACCACAATCCAGATTCTTTTGGGGAGTTACCAGTACAGTAACTATAACAGGAAGTACTTAATTTATTAATCTACTGCTTTTCTTAATCTCAGTGGAGATATTTACTGATAAACAGCTACCTACGCAGCATGTTCATGTCGTTAATAATTGAGCTTTTATCTCTCTCTCCCCTCACCACAAATCAGATTCTTCTGAGGAGTTCCCAGTACATTATCCTTTCCCCTGTGTAATTACCTTAACAAGCTCCAGCTGTTTTTATTCTCAGAAGGTTTACCTCCCTGATATACAGCTGCCTACCCCCTTCGTAAGTGTAGGTCCTAAATGAGATTTTTTCTCTGTTCCCTCACCACAATCGAGATTCTTTTTGGGGAATTACCAGTACAGTATACATACCAGGAAGTACTTAATTTATTAAGCTACTGCTCTTCTTAATCTGAGTGGAGATATTTACTGATAAACAGCTACCTACGCAGCATATTCATGTCGTTCCTAAATGAGCATTCTATCTCTCTCCCGTCACCATAAATCAGATTCTTCTGAGGAGTTCCCAGTACATTATCCTTCCCCTGTGTAATTACCTTAACAAACTCCAGCTGTTTTTATTCTCAGAAGGTTTACTCCCTGATATAGAGCTGCCTACCCCCTTCGTAAATGCAGGTCCTAAATGAGAATTTTGCTCTGTTCCCTCACCACAATCCAGATTCTTTTGGGGAGTTACCACTACAGTAACTATACCAGGAAGTACTTAATTTATTAAGCTACTGCTTTTCTTAATCTCAGTGGAGATATTTACTGATAAACAGCTACCTACGCAGCATGTTCATGTCGTTAATAATTGAGCTTTTATCTCTCTCCCCCTCACCACAAATCAGATTCTTCTGAGGAGTTCCCAGTACATTATCCTTTCCCCTGTGTAATTACCTTAACAAGCTCCAGCTGTTTTTATTCTCAGAAGGTTTACTCCCTGATATACAGCTGCCTACCCCCTTCGTAAGTGTAGGTCCTAAATGAGATTTTTTCTCTGTTCCCTCACCACAATCGAGATTCTTTTTGGGAATTACCAGTACAGTATACATACCAGGAAGTACTTAATTTATTAAGCTACTGCTCTTCTTAATCTGAGTGGAGATATTTACTGATAAACAGCTACCTACGCAGCATATTCATGTCGTTCCTAAATGAGCATTTATCTCTCTCCCGTCACCATAAATCAGATTCTTCTGAGGAGTTCCCAGTACATTATCCTTCCCCTGTGTAATTACCTTAACAAACTCCAGCTGTTTTTATTCTCAGAAGGTTTACTCCCTGATATAGAGCTGCCTACCCCCTTCGTAAATGCAGGTCCTAAATGAGAATTTTGCTCTGTTCCCTCACCACAATCCAGATTCTTTTGGGGAGTTACCACTACAGTAACTATACCAGGAAGTACTTAATTTATTAAGCTACTGCTTTTCTTAATCTCAGTGGAGATATTTACTTATAAACAGCTACCTACGCAGCATGTTCATGTCGTTAATAAATGAGCTTTTATCTCTCTCCCCTCACCACAAATCAGATTCTTCTGAGGAGTTCCCAGTACATTATCCTTTCCCCTGTGTAATTACCTTAATAAGCTCCAGCTGTTTTTTATTCTCAGAAGGTTTACTCCCTGATATACAGCTGCCTACCCCCTTCGTAAGTGCAGGTCCTAAATGAGCTTTTTTCTCTGTTCCCTCACCACAATCCAGATTCTTTTTGGGGAGTTACCAGTACAGTAACCATACAATGATGTACTTAATTTATTAAGCTACTGCTTTTCTTAATCTCAGTGGAGATATTTACTGATAAACAGCTACCTACGCAGCATGTTCATGTCGTTCCTAAATGAGCTCTTATCTCTCTCCCGTCACCAAAAATCAGATTCTTCTCAGGAGTTTCCAGTACATTATCCTTTCCCCTGTGTAATTACCTTAACAAGCTCCAGCTGTTTTTATTCTCAGAAGGTTTACTAACTGATATACAGCTGCCTACCCCCTTCGTAAGTGCAGGTCCTAAATGAGCTTTTTTCTCTGTTCCCTCACCACAATCCAGATTCTTTTGGGGAGTTACCAGTACAGTAACCATACCAGGAAGTACTTAATTTATTAAGCTACTGCTTTTCTTAATCTCAGTGGAGATATTTACTGATAAACAGCTACCTACGCAGCATGTTCAGGTCTTTCTTAAATGAGCTTTTATCTCTCTCCCTCACCACAAATCACATTCTTCTGAGGAGTTCCCAGTACATCATCCTTTCCGCTGTGTAATTCCCTTAACAAGCTCCAGCTGTTTTTATTCTCAGAAGTTTTACTCCCTGATATACAGCTGCCTAACCCCTTCGTAAGTGCAGGTCCTAAATGAGCTTTTTTCTCTGTTCCCTCACCACAATCCAGATTCTTTTGGGGGAGTTACCAGTACAGTAACCATACCAGGAAGTACTTAATTTATTAAGCTACTGCTTTTCTTAATCTCAGTGGAGATATTTACTGATAAACAGCTACCTACGCAGAATGTTCATGTCGTTCCTAAATGAGCTTTATCTCTCTCCCTCACCGCAAATCAGATTCTTCTGAGGAGTTCCCAGTACATTATCCTTTCCCCTGTGTAATTACCTTAACAAGCTCCAGCTGTTTTTATTCTCAGAAGGTTTACTCCCTGATATACAGCTGCCTACCCCCTTCGTAAGTGCAGGTCCTAAATGAGCTTTTTTCTCTGTTCCCTCACCACAATCCAGATTCTTTTGGGGAGTTACCAGTACAGGAACCATACCAGGAATTAATTAATTTATTAAGCTACTGCTTTTCTTAATCTCAGTGGAGATATGTACTGATAAACAGCTACGTACGCAGCATGTTCATGTCATTCCTAAATGAGCTTTTATCTCTCCCCCGTCAACACAAATCAGATACTTCTGAGGAGTTCCCAGTACATTGTCCTTTCCCCTGTGTAATTACCTTAACAAGCTCCAGCTGTTTTTATTCTCAGAAGGTTTACTCCCTGATATACAGCTGCCTACCCCCTTCGTAAGTGCAGGTCCTAAATGAGCTTTTTTCTCTGTTCCCTCACCAAAATCCAGATTCTTTTGGGGAGTTACCAGTACAGTAACCATACCAGGAAGTACTTAATTTATTAAGCTACTGCTTTTCTTAATCTCAGTGGAGATATTTACTGATAAACAGCTACGTACGGAGCATGTTCATGTCGTTCCTAAATGAGCTTTTATCTCTCTCCCCTCACCACAAATCAGATTCTTCTGAGGAGTTCCCAGTACATTATCCTTTCCCCTGTGTAATTACCTTAAAAAGCTCCAGCTGTTTTTATTCTCAGAATGTTTACTCCCTGATATACAGCTGCCTACCCCCTTCGTAAGTGCAGGTCCTAAATGAGCTTTTTGCTCTGTTCCCTCACCACAATCCAGATTCTTTTGGGGAGTTACCAGTACAGTAACCATACCAGGAAGTACTTAATTTATTAAGCTACTGCTTTTCTTAATCTCAGTGGAGATATTTACTGATAAACAGCTACCTACGCAGCATGTTCATGTCGTTCCTAAATGAGCTTTTATCTCTCTCCCCTCACCACAAATCAGATTCTTGTGAGGAGTTCCCAGTACATTATCCTTTCACCTGTGTAAATACCTTAACAAGCTCCAGATGTTTTTATTCTCAGAAGGGATACTCCCTGACATACACCTGCCTACCCCCTTCGTAAGTGCAGGTCCTAAATGAGCTTTTTTCTCTGTTCCCTCACCACAATCCAGATTCTTTTGGGGAGTTACCAGTACAGTAACCATACCAGGAAGTACTTAATTTATTAAGCTACTGCTTTTCTTAATCTCAGTGGAGATATTTACTGATAAACAGCTACCTACGCAGCATGTTCATGTCGTTCCTAAATGAGCTTTTATCTCTCTCCCCTCACCACAAATCAGATTCTTCTGAGGAGTTCCCAGTACATTATCCTTTCCCCTGTGTAATTACCTTAACAAGCTCCAGCTGTTTTTATTCTCAGAAGGTTTACTCCCTGATATACAGCTGCCTACCCCCTTCGTAAGTGCAGGTCCTAAATGAGCTTTTTTCTCTGTTCCCTCACCACAATTCAGATTCTTTTGGGGAGTTACCAGTACAGTAACCATACCAGGAAGTACTTAATTTATTAAGCTACTGCTTTTCTTAATCTCAGTGGAGATATTTACTGATAAACAGCTACCTACGCAGCATGTTCATGTCGTTCCTAAATGAGCTTTTATCTCTCTCCCCTCACCACAAATCATATTGTTCTGAGGAGTTCCCAGTACATTATCCTTTCCCCTGTGTGATTACCTTAACAAGCTCCAGCTGTTTTTATTCTCAGAAGGTTTACTCCCTGATATACAGCTGCCTACCCCCTTCGTATTGCACGTCCTAAATGAGCTTTTTTCTCTGTTCCCTCACCACAATCAAGATTCTTTTGGGGAGTTACCAGTACAGTAACCATACCAGGAAGTACTTAGTTAATTAAGCTACTGTTTTCTTAATCTCAGTGGAGATATTTACTGATAAACAGCTACCTACGCAGCATGTTCATGTCGTTCATAAATGAGCTTTTATCTCTCTCCCCTCACGACAAATCAGATTCTTCTGTGCAGTTCCCAGTACATTATCGTTTCCCCTGCGTAATTACCTTAACAAGCTCCAGCTGTTTTTATTCTCAGAAGCGATACTCCCTGATATACAGCTGCCTAACCCCTTCGTAATTGCAGGTCATAAATGAGCTTTTTTCTCTGTTCCCTCACCACAATCCAGATTCTTTTGGGGAGTTACCAGTAGAGTAACCATACCAGGAAGTACTTAATTTATTAAGCTACTGCTTTTCTTAATCTCAGTGGAGATATTTACTGATAAACAGCTACCTACGCAGTATGTTCATGTCGTTCCTAAATGAGCTTTTATCTCTCTCCGCTCACCACAATCCAGATTCTTTTGGGGAGTTACCAGTACAGTATCCATACCAGGAAGTATTTAATTTATTAAGCTACTGCTTTTCTTAATCTCAGTGGAGATATTTACTGATAAACAGCTACCTACGCAGCATGTTCATGTCGTTCCTAAATGAGCTTTTATCTCTCTCCCCTCACCACAAATCAGATTCTTCTGAGGTGTTCCCAGTACATTATCCTTTCCCCTGTGTAATTACCTGAACAAGCTCCAGCTGTTTTTATTCTCAGAAGGTTTACTCCCTGATATACAGCTGCCTACCCCCTTCGTAAGTGCAGGTCCTAAATGAGCTTTTTTCTCTGTTCCCTCACCACAATCCAGATTCTTTTGGGGAGTTACCAGTACAGTAACCATACCAGGAAGTACTTAATTTATTAAGCTACTGCTTTTCTTACTCTCAGTGGAGATATTTACTGATAAACAGCTACCTACCCAGCATGTTCATGTTGTTCCTAAATGAGCTTTTTTCTCTGTTAACTCACCACAATCCAGATTCTTTTGGGGAGTTACCAGTACAGGATCCATACCAGGAAGTACTTACTTTATTAATCTACTGCTTTTCTTAATCTCAGTGGAGATATTTACTGATAACAGCTACGTATGCAGCATGTTCATGTCGTTCCTAAATGAGGTTTTATCTCTCTCCCCTCACCACAAATCAGATTCTTCTGAGGAATTCCCAGTACATTATCCTTTCCCCTGTATAATTACCTTAACAAGCTCCAGCTGTTTTTATTCTCAGAAGCGATACTCCCTGATATACAGCTGCCTACCCCCTTCGTAAGTGCAGGTCCTAAATGAGATTTTTCCTCTGTTCCCTCACCACAATCCAGATTCTTTTGGGGAGTTACCAGTACAGTAACCATACCAGGAAGTACTTAATTTATTAAGCTACTGCTTTTCTTAATCTCAGTGGAGATATTTACTGATAAACAGCTACCTACGCAGCATGTTCGTGTCGTTCCTATATGAGCTTTTTCTCTGTTCCCTCATCACAATCCAGATTCTTTTGGGGAGTTACCAGTACAGTATCCATACCAGGAAGTACTTAATTTATTACGTTACTGCTTTTCTTAATCTCAGTGGAGATATTTACTGATAAACATCTACCTACGCAGCATGTTCATGTCGTTCCTAAATGAGCTTTTATCTCTCTCCCCTCACGACAAACCAGATTCTTCTGTGCAGTTCCCAGTACATTATCGTTTTCCCCTGTGTAATTACCTTAACAAGCTCCAGCTGTTTTTATTCTCAGAAGCGATACTCCCTGATATACAGCTGTCTAACCCCTTCGTAATTGTAGGTCCTAAATGAGCTTTTTTCTCTGTTCCCTCACCACAATCCAGATTCTTTTGGGGAGTTACCAGTACAGTAACCATACCAGGAAGTACTTAATTTATTAAGCTACTGCTCTTCTTAATCTCAGTGGAGATATTTACTGATAAACAGCTACCTACACAGCATGTTCATGTCGTTCCTAAATGAGCATTTATCTCTCTCCCGTCACCACAAATCAGATTCTTCTGAGGAGTTCCCAGTACATTATCCTTTCCCCTGTGTAATTACCTTAACAAGCTCCAGCTGTTTTTATTCTCAGAAGGTTTACTCCCTGATATACAGCTGCATACTCCCTTCGTAAGTGCAGGTCCTAAATGAGCTTTTTGCTCTGTTCCCTCACCACAATCCAGATTCATTTGGGGAGTTACCAGTACAGTAACCATACCAGGAAGTACTTAATTTTGTAAGCTACTGCTTTTCTTAATCTCAGTGGAGATATTTACTGATAAACAGCTACCTACGCAGCATGTTCATGTCGTTCCTAAATGAGCTTTTATCTCTCTCCCCTCACCACAAATCAGATTCTTCTGAGGAGTTCCCAGTACATTATCCTTTCCCCTGTGTAATTACCTTAACAAGCTCCAGATGTTTTTATTCTCAGAAGGGATACTCCCTGACATACACCTGCCTACCCCCTTCGTAAGTGCAGGTCCTAAATGAGCTTTTTTCTCTGTTCCCTCACCACAATCCAGATTCTTTTGGGGAGTTACCAGTACAGTAACCATACCAGGAAGTACTTAATTTATTAAGCTACTGCTTTTCTTAATCTCAGTGGAGATATTTACTGATAAACAGCTACCTACGCAGCATGTTCATGTCGTTCCTAAATGAGCTTTTATCTCTCTCCCCTCACCACAAATCAGATTCTTCTGAGGAGTTCCCAGTACATTATCCTTTCCCCTGTGTAATTACCTTAACAAGCTCCAGCTGTTTTTATTCTCAGAAGGTTTACTCCCTGATATACAGCTGCCTACCCCCTTCGTAAGTGCAGGTCCTAAATGAGCTTTTTGCTCTGTTCCCTCACCACAATCCAGATTCTTTTGGGGAGTTACCAGTACAGTAACCATACCAGGAAGTACTTAATTTATTAAGCTACTGCTTTTCTTAATCTCAGTGGAGATATTTACTGATAAACAGCTACCTACGCAGCATGTTCATGTCGTTCCTAAATGAGTTTTTTATCTCTCTCCCCTCACCACAAATCAGATTCTTCTGAGGAGTTCCCAGTACATTATCCTTTCCCCTGTGTAATTACCTTAACAAGCTCCAGGTGTTTTTATTCTCAGATGGTTTACTCCCTGATATACAGCTGCCTACCCCCTTCGTAAGTGCAGGTCTTAAATAAGCTTTTTTCTTTGTTCCCTCAACCACAATCCAGATTCTTTTGGGGAGTTACCAGTACAGTAACCATACAAGGAAGTACTTAATTTATTAAGCTACTGCTTTTCTTAATCTCAGTGGAGATATTTACTGATAAACAGCTACCTACGCAGCATGTTCATGTCGTTCCTAAATGAGCTTTTATCTCTCTCCCCTCACCACAAATCAGATTCTTATGAGGAGTTCCCAGTACACTATCCTTTCCGCTGTGTAATTACCTTAACAAGCTCCAGCTGTTTTTATTCTCAGAAGGTTTACTCCCTGATATACAGCTGCCTACCCCCTTCGTAAGTGTAGGTCCTAAATGAGATTTTTTCTCTGTTCCCTCACCACAATCGAGATTCTTTTTGGGAGTTACCAGTACAGTATACATACCAGGAAGTACTTAATTTATTAAGCTACTGCTCTTCATAATCTGAGTGGAGATATTTACTGATAAACAGCTACCTACGCAGCATATTCATGTCGTTCCTAAATGAGCATTTATCTCTCTCCCGTCACCATAAATCAGATTCTTCTGAGGAGTTCCCAGTACATTATCCTTCCCCTGTGTAATTACCTTAACAAGCTCCAGCTGTTTTTATTCTCAGAAGGTTTACTCCCTGATATAGAGCTGCCTACCCCCTTCGTAAGTGCAGGTCCTAAATGAGAATTTTGCTCTGTTCCCTCACCACAATCGAGATTCTTTTGGGGAGTTACCACTACAGTAAACTATACCAGGAAGTACTTAATTTATTAAGCTACTGCTTTTCTTAATCTCAGTGGAGATATTTACTTATAAACAGCTACCTACGCAGCATGTTCATGTCGTTAATAAATGAGCTTTTATCTCTCTCCCCTCACCACAAATCAGATTCTTCTGAGGAGTTCCCAGTACATTATCCTTTCCCCTGTGTAATTACCTTAATAAGCTCCAGCTGTTTTTATTCTCAGAAGGTTTACTCCCTGATATACAGCTGCCTACCCCCTTCGTAAGTGCAGGTCCTAAATGAGCTTTTTTCTCTGTTCCCTCACCACAATCCAGATTCTTTTGGGGAGTTACCAGTACAGTAACCATACAAGGATGTACTTAATTTATTAAGCTACTGCTTTTCTTAATCTCAGTGGAGATATTTACTGATAAACAGCTACCTACGCAGCATGTTCATGTCGTTCCTAAATGAGCTCTTATCTCTCTCCCGTCACCAAAAATCAGATTCTTCTCAGGAGTTTCCAGTACATTATCCTTTCCCCTGTGTAATTACCTTAACAAGCTCCAGCTGTTTTTTATTCTCAGAAGGTTTACTAACTGATATACAGCTGCCTACCCCTTCGTAAGTGCAGGTCCTAAATGAGCTTTTTTCTCTGTTCCCTCACCACAATCCAGATTCTTTTGGGGAGTTACCAGTACAGTAACCATACCAGGAAGTACTTAATTTATTAAGCTACTGCTTTTCTTAATCTCAGTGGAGATATTTACTGATAAACAGCTACCTACGCAGCATGTTCAGGTCTTTCTTAAATGAGCTTTTATCTCTCTCCCCTCACCACAAATCACATTCTTCTGAGGAGTTCCCAGTACATCATCCTTTCCGCTGTGTAATTACCTTAACAAGCTCCAGCTGTTTTTATTCTCAGAAGTTTTACTCCCTGATATACAGCTGCCTAACCCCTTCGTAAGTGCAGGTCCTAAATGAGCTTTTTTCTCTGTTCCCTCACCACAATCCAGATTCTTTTGGGGGAGTTACCAGTACAGTAACCATACCAGGAAGTACTTAATTTATTAAGCTACTGCTTTTCTTAATCTCAGTGGAGATATTTACTGATAAACAGCTACCTACGCAGAATGTTCATGTCGTTCCTAAATGAGCTTTTATCTCTCTCCCCTCACCGCAAATCAGATTCTTTTGAGGAGTTCCCAGTACATTATCCTTTCCCCTGTGTAATTACCTTAACAAGCTCCAGCTGTTTTTATTCTCAGAAGGTTTACTCCCTGATATACAGCTGCCTACCCCCTTCGTAAGTGCAGGTCCTAAATGAGCTTTTTTCTCTGTTCCCTCACCACAATCCAGATTCTTTTGGGGAGTTACCAGTACAGGAACCATACCAGGAATTAATTAATTTATTAAGCTACTGCTTTTCTTAATCTCAGTGGGAGATATGTACTGATAAACAGCTACGTACGCAGCATGTTCATGTCATTCCTAAATGAGCTTTTATCTCTCCCCCGTCAACACAAATCAGATACTTCTGAGGAGTTCCCAGTACATTGTCCTTTCCCCTGTGTAATTACCTTAACAAGCTCCAGCTGTTTTTATTCTCAGAAGGTTTACTCCCTGATATACAGCTGCCTACCCCCTTCGTAAGTGCAGGTCCTAAATGAGCTTTTTTTCTCTGTTCCCTCACCAAAATCCAGATTCTTTTGGGGAGTTACCAGTACAGTAACCATACCAGGAAGTACTTAATTTATTAAGCTACTGCTTTTCTTAATCTCAGTGGAGATATTTACTGATAAACAGCTACGTACGGAGCATGTTCATGTCGTTCCTAAATGAGCTTTTATCTCTCTCCCCTCACCACAAATCAGATTCTTCTGAGGAGTTCCCAGTACATTATCCTTTCCCCTGTGTAATTACCTTAAAAAGCTCCAGCTGTTTTTATTCTCAGAAGGTTTACTCCCTGATATACAGCTGCCTAACCCCTTCGTAAGTGCAGGTCCTAAATGAGCTTTTTGCTCTGTTCCCTCACCACAATCCAGATTCTTTTGGGGAGTTACCAGTACAGTAACCATACCAGGAAGTACTTAATTTATTAAGCTACTGCTTTCTTAATCTCAGTGGAGATATTTACTGATAAACAGCTACCTACGCAGCATGTTCATGTCGTTCCTAAATGAGCTTTTATCTCTCTCCCCTCACCACAAATCAGATTCTTGTGAGGAGTTCCCAGTACATTATCCTTTCACCTGTGTAAATACCTTAACAAGCTCCAGATGTTTTTATCTCAGAAGGGATACTCCCTGACATACACCTGCCTACCCCCTTCGTAAGTGCAGGTCCTAAATGAGCTTTTTTCTCTGTTCCCTCACCACAATCCAGATTCTTTTGGGGAGTTACCAGTACAGTAACCATACCAGGAAGTACATAATTTATTAAGCTACTGCTTTTCTTAATCTCAGTGGAGATATTTACTGATAAACAGCTACCTACGCAGCATGTCATGTCGTTCCTAAATGAGCTTTTATCTCTCTCCCCTCACCACAAATCAGATTCTTCTGAGGAGTTCCAGTACATTATCCTTTCCCCTGTGTAATTACCTTAACAAGCTCCAGCTGTTTTTATTCTCACAAGGTTTACTCCCTGATATACAGCTGCCTACCCCCTTCGTAAGTGCAGGTCCTAAATGAGCTTTTTTCTCTGTTCCCTCACCACAATTCAGATTCTTTTGGGGAGTTACCAGTACAGTAACCATACCAGGAAGTACTTAATTTATTAAGCTACTGCTTTTCTTAATCTCAGTGGAGATATTTACTGATAAACAGCTACCTACGCAGCATGTTCATGTCGTTCCTAAATGAGCTTTTATCTCTCTCCCCTCACCACAAATCATATTGTTCTGAGGAGTTCCCAGTACATTATCCTTTCCCCAGTGTGATTACCTTAACAAGCTCCAGCTGTTTTTATTCTCAGAAGGTTTACTCCCTGATATACAGCTGCCTACCGCCTTCGTATTGCACGTCCTAAATGAGCTTTTTTCTCTGTTCCCTCACCACAATCAAGATTCTTTTGGGGAGTTACCAGTACAGTAACCATACCAGGAAGTACTTAGTTAATTAAGCTACTGTTTTCTTAATCTCAGTGGAGATATTTACTGATAAACAGCTACCTACGCAGCATGTTCATGTCGTTCATATATGAGCTTTTATCTCTCTCTCCCTCACGACAAATCAGATTCTTCTGTGCAGTTCCCAGTACATTATCGTTTCCCCTGTGTAATTACCTTAACAAGCTCCAGCTGTTTTTATTCTCAGAAGCGATACTCCCTGATATACAGCTGCCTAACCCCTTCGTAATTGCAGGTCCTAAATGAGCTTTTTTCTCTGTTCCCTCACCACAATCCAGATTCTTTTGGGGAGTTACCAGTAGAGTAACCATACCAGGAAGTACTTAATTTATTAAGCTACTGCTTTTCTTAATCTCAGTGGAGATATTTACTGATAAACAGCTACCTACGCAGTATGTTCATGTCGTTCCTAAATGAGCTTTTAACTCTCTCCGCTCACCACAATCCAGATTCTTTTGGGGAGTTACCAGTACAGTATCCATACCAGGAAGTATTTAATTTATTAAGCTACTGCTTTTCTTAATCTCAGTGGAGATATTTACTGATAAACAGCTACCTACGCAGCATGTTCATGTCGTTCCTAAATGAGCTTTTATCTCTCTCCCCTCACCACAAATCAGATTCTTCTGAGGTGTTCCCAGTACATTATCCTTTCCCCTGTGTAATTACCTGAACAAGCTCCAGCTGTTTTTATTCTCAGAAGGTTTACTCCCTGATATACAGCTGCCTACCCCCTTCGTAAGTGCAGGTCCTAAATGAGCTTTTTTCTCTGTTCCCTCACCACAATCCAGATTCTTTTGGGGAGTTACCAGTACAGTAACCATACCAGGAAGTACTTAATTTATTAAGCTACTGCTTTTCTTAATCTCAGGGTAGATATTTACTGATAAACAGCTACCTACGCAGCATGTTCATGTCGTTCTTAATGAGCTTTTATCTCTCTCCCCTCACCAAAAATCAGATTCTTCTGAGGAGTTCCCAGTACATTATCCTTTCCCCTGTGTAATTACCTTAACAAGCTCTAGCTGTTTTTATCTCAGAAGGTTTACTTCCCTGATATACAGCTGCCTACCCCCTTGTAAGTGCAGGTCCTAAATGAGCTTGTTTCTCTGTTCCCTCACCACAATCCAGATTCTTTTTGGGAGTTACCAGTACAGTAACCATACCAGGAAGTACTTAATTTATTAAGCTACTGCTTTTCTTAATCTCAGTGGAGATATTTACTGATAAACAGCTACCTACGCAGCATGTTCATGTTGTTCCTAAATGAGGCTTTTTTCTCTGTTAACTCACCACAATCCAGATTTTTTTGGGGAGTTACCAGTACAGGATCCATACCAGGAAGTACTTACTTTATTAATCTACTGCTTTTCTTAATCTCAGTGGAGATATTTACTGATAAACAGCTACGTATGCAGCATGTTCATGTCGTTCTAAATGAGGTTTTATCTCTCTCCCCTCACCACAAATCAGGATTCTTCTGAGGAATTCCCAGTACATTATCCTTTCCCCTGTATAATTACCTTAACAAGCTCCAGCTGTTTTTATTCTCAGAAGCGATACTCCCTGATATACAGCTGCCTACCCCCTTCGTAAGTGCAGGTCCTAAATGAGATTTTTCCTCTGTTCCCCTCACCACAATCCAGATTCTTTTGGGGAGTTACCAGTACAGTAATCATACCAGGAAGTACTTAATTTATTAAGCTACTGCTTTCCTTAATCTCAGTGGAGATATTTACTGATAAACAGCTACCTACGCAGCATGTTCCTGTCGTTCCTATATGAGCTTTTTTCTCTGTTCCCTCACCACAATCCAGATTCTTTTGGGGAGTTACCAGTACAGTAACCATACCAGGAAGTACTTAATTTATTACGTTACTGCTTTTCTTAATCTCAGTGGAGATATTTACTGATAAACATCTACCTACGCAGCATGTTCATGTCGTTCCTAAATGAGGCTTTTATCTCTCTCCCCTCACGACAAATCAGATTCTTCTGTGCAGTTCCCAGTACATTATCGTTTCCCCTGTGTAATTACCTTAACAAGCTCCAGCTGTTTTTATTCTCAGAAGCGATACTCCTGATATACAGCTGTCTAACCCCCTTCGTAATTGTAGGTCCTAAATGAGCTTTTTTCTCTGTTCCCTCACCACAATCCAGATTCTTTTGGGGAGTTACCAGTACAGTAACCATACCAGGAAGTACTTAATTTATTAAGCTACTGCTCTTCTTAATCTCAGTGGAGATATTTACTGATAAACAGCTACCTACGCAGCATGTTCATGTCGTTCCTAAATGAGCATTTATCTCTCTCCCGTCACCACAAATCAGATTCTTCTGAGGAGTTCCCAGTACATTATCCTTTCCCCTGTGTAATTACCTTAACAAGCTCCAGCTGTTTTTATTCTCAGAAGGTTTACTCCTGATATACAGCTGCATACTCCCTTCGTAAGTGCAGGTCCTAAATGAGCTTTTTGCTCTGTTCCCTCACCACAATCCAGATTCATTTGGGGAGTTACCAGTACAGTAACCATACCAGGAAGTACTTAATTTTGTAAGCTACTGCTTTTCTTAATCTCAGTGGAGATATTTACTGATAAACAGCTACCTACGCAGCATGTTCATGTCGTTCCTAAATGAGCTTTTATCTCTCTCCCCTCACCACAAATCAGATTCTTCTGAGGAGTTCCCAGTACATTATCCTTTCCCCTGTGTAATTACCTTAACAAGCTCCAGATGTTTTTATTCTCAGAAGGGATACTCCCTGACATACAGCTGCCTACCCCCTTCGTAAGTGCAGGTCCTAAATGAGCTTTTTTCTCTGTTCCCTCACCACAATCCAGATTCTTTGGGGAGTTACCAGTACAGTAACCATACCAGGAAGTACTAATTTATTAAGCTACTGCTTTTCTTAATCTCATTGGAGATATTTACTGATAAACAGCTACCTACGCAGCTTGTTCATGTCGTTCCTAAATGAGCTTTTATCTCTCTCCCCTCACCACAAATCAGATTCTTCTGAGGAGTTCCCAGTACATTATCCTTTCCCCTGTGTAATTACCTTAACAAACTCCAGCTGTTTTATTCTCAGAAGGTTTACTCCCTGATATACAGCTGCCTACCCCCTTCGTAAGTGCAGGTCCTAAATGAGCTTTTTGCTCTGTTCCCTCACCACAATCCAGATTCTTTTGGGGAGTTACCAGTACAGTAACCATACCAGGAAGTACTTAATTTATTGAGCTACTGCTTTTCTTAATCTCAGTGGAGATATTTACTGATAAACAGCTACCTAAGCAGCATGTTCATGTCGTTCCTAAATGAGTTTTTATCTCTCTCCCCTCACCACAAATCAGATTCTTCTGAGGAGGTTCCCAGTACATTATCCTTTCCCCTGTGTAATTACCTTAACAAGCTCCAGCTGTTTTTATTCTCAGATGGTTTACTCCCTGATATACAGCTGCCTACCCCCTTCGTAAGTGCAGGTCTTAAATGAGCTTTTTTTCTTTGTTCCCTCAACCACAATCCAGATTCTTTTGGGGAGTTACCAGTACAGTAACCATAAAAGGAAGTACTTAATTTATTAATCTACTGCTTTTCTTATCTCAGTGGAGATATTTACTGATAAACAGCTACCTACGCAGCATGTTCATGTCGTTCCTAAATGAGCTTTTATCTCTCTCCCTCACCACAAATCAGATTCTTATGAGGAGTTCAAAGTACACTATCCTTTCCGCGGTGTAATTACCTTAACAAGCTCCAGCTGTTTTTTTTCTCAGAAGGTTTACTCCCTGATATACAGCTGCCTACCCCCTTCGTAAGTGTAGGTCCTAAATGAGCTTTTTTCTCTGTTCCCTCACCACAATCGAGATTCTTTTTGGGAATTACCAGTACAGTATACATACCAGGAAGTACTTTATTTATTAAGCTACTGCTCTTCTTAATCTGAGTGGAGAATTTTACTGATAAACAGCTACCTACGCAGCATATTCATGTCGTTCCTAAATGAGCATTTATCTCTCTCCCGTCACCATAAATCAGATTCTTCTGAGGAGTTCCCAGTACATTATCCTTCCCCTGTGTAATTACCTTAACAAGCTCCAGCTGTTTTTATTCTCAGAAGGTTTACTCCCTGATATAGAGCTGCCTACCCCCTTCGTAAGTGCAGGTCCTAAATGAGCTTTTTTCTCTGTTCCCTCACCACAATCCAGATTCTTTTGGGGAGTTACCAGTACAGTAACCTATACCAGGAAGTACTTAATTTATTAAGCTACTGCTTTTCTTAATCTCAGTGGAGATATTTACTGATAAACAGCTACCTACGCAGCATGTTCATGTCGTTAATAAATGAGCTCTTATCTCTCTCCCGTCACCACAAATCAGATTCTTCTCAGGAGTTCCCAGTACACTATCCTTTCCGCTGTGTAATTACCTTAACAAGCTCCAGCTGTTTTTATTCTCAGAAGGTTTACTCCCTGATATACAGCTGCCTACCCCCTTCGTAAGTGTAGGTCCTAAATGAGCTTTTTTCTCTGTTCCCTCACCACAATCCAGATTCTTTTGGGGAGTTACCAGTACAGTAACCATACCAGGAAGTACTTAATTTATTAAGCTACTGCTCTTCTTAATCTCAGTGGAGATATTTACTGATAAACAGCTACCTACGCAGCATGTTCATGTCGTTCCTAAATGAGCATTTATCTCTCTCCCGTCACCACAAATCAGATTCTTCTGAGGAGTTCCCAGTACATTATCCTTTCCCCTGTGTAATTACCTTAACAAGCTCCAGCTGTTTTTATTCTCAGAAGGTTTACTCCCTGATATACAGCTGCCTACTCCCTTCGTAGTGCAGGTCCTAAATGAGCTTTTTGCTCTGTTCCCTCACCACAATCCAGATTCTTTTGGCGAGTTACCAGTACAGTAACCATACCAGGAAGTACTTAATTTATTAAGCTACTGCTTTTCTTAATCTCAGTGGAGATATTTACTGATAAACAGCTACCTACGCAGCATGTTCATGTCGTTCCTAAATGAGCTTTTATCTCTCTCCCCTCACCACAAATCAGATTCTTCTGAGGAGTTCCAGTACATTATCCTTTCCCCTGTGTAATTACCTTAACAAGCTCCAGATGTTTTTATTCTCAGAAGGGATACTCCCTGACATACAGCTGCCTACCCCCTTCGTAAGTGCAGGTCCTAAATGAGCTTTTTTCTCTGTTCCCTCACCACAATCCAGATTCTTTTGGGGAGTTACCAGTACAGTAACCATACCAGGAAGTACTTAATTTATTAAGCTACTGCTTTTCTTAATCTCATTGGAGATATTTACTGATAAACAGCTACCTACGCAGCATGTTCCTGTCGTTCCTAAATGAGCTTTTATCTCTCTCCCCTCACCACAAATCAGATTCTTCTGAGGAGTTCCCAGTACATTATCCTTTCCCCTGTGTAATTACCTTAACAAACTCCAGCTGTTTTTATTCTCAGAAGGTTTACTCCCTGATATACAGCTGCCTACCCCCTTCGTAAGTGCAGGTCCTAAATGAGCTTTTTGCTCTGTTCCCTCACCACAATCCAGATTCTTTTGGGGAGTTACCAGTACAGTAACCATACCAGGAAGTACTTAATTTATTGAGCTACTGCTTTTCTTAATCTCAGTGGAGATATTTACTGATAAACAGCTACCTAAGCAGCATGTTCATGTCGTTCCTAAATGAGTTTTTATCTCTCTCCCCTCACCACAAATCAGATTCTTCTGAGGAGTTCCAGTACATTATCCTTTCCCCTGTGTAATTACCTTAACAAGCTCCAGCTGTTTTTATTCTCAGATGGTTTACTCCCTGATATACAGCTGCCTACCCCCTTCGTAAGTGCAGGTCTTAAATGAGCTTTTTTCTTTGTTCCCTCAACCACAATCCAGATTCTTTTGGGGAGTTACCAGTACAGTAACCATAAAAGGAAGTACTTAATTTATTAATCTACTGCTTTTCTTAATCTCAGTGGAGATATTTACTGATAAACAGCTACCTACGCAGCATGTTCATGTCGTTCCTAAATGAGCTTTTATCTCTCTCCCCTCACCACAAATCAGATTCTTATGAGGAGTTCAAAGTACACTATCCTTTCCGCGGTTGTAATTACCTTAACAAGCTCCAGCTGTTTTTTTTCTCAGAAGGTTTACTCCCTGATATACAGCTGCCTACCCCCTTCGTAAGTGTAGGTCCTAAATGAGCTTTTTTCTCTGTTCCCTCACCACAATCGAGATTCTTTTTGGGAATTACCAGTACAGTATACATACCAGGAAGTACTTTATTTATTAAGCTACTGCTCTTCTTAATCTGAGTGGAGAATTTTACTGATAAACAGCTACCTACGCAGCATATTCATGTCGTTCCTAAATGAGCATTTATCTCTCTCCGTCACCATAAATCAGATTCTTCTGAGGAGTTCCCAGTACATTATCCTTCCCCTGTGTAATTACCTTAACAAGCTCCAGCTGTTTTTATTCTCAGAAGGTTTACTCCCTGATATAGAGCTGCCTACCCCTTCGTAAGTGCAGGTCCTAAATGAGCTTTTTTCTCTGTTCCCTCACCACAATCCAGATTCTTTTGGGAGTTACCAGTACAGTAACTATACCAGGAAGTACTTAATTTATTAAGCTACTGCTTTTCTTAATCTCAGTGGAGATATTTACTGATAAACAGCTACCTACGCAGCATGTTCATGTCGTTAATAAATGAGCTTTTATCTCTCTCCCCTCACCACAAATCAGATTCTTCTGAGGAGTTCCCAGTACATTATCCTTTCCCCTGTGTAATTACCTTAATAAGCTCCAGCTGTTTTTATTCTCAGAAGGTTTACTCCCTGATATACAGCTGCATACCCCCTTCGTAAGTGCAGGTCCTAAATGAGCTTTTTTCTCTGTTCCCTCACCACAATCCAGATTCTTTTGGGGAGTTACCAGTACAGTAACCATACCAGGAAGTACTTAATTTATTAAGCTACTGCTTTTCTTAATCTCAGTGGAGATATTTACTGATAAACAGCTACCTACGCAGCATGTTCATGTCGTTCCTAAATGAGCTCTTATCTCTCTCCCGTCTCCACAAATCAGATTCTTCTCAGGAGTTCCCAGTACATTATCCTTTCCCCTGTGTAATTACCTTAACAAGCTCCAGCTGTTTTTATTCTCAGAAGGTTTTACTCCCTGATATACAGCTGCCTACCCCCTTAGTAAGTGTAGGTCCTAAATGAGATTTTTTCTCTGTTCCCTCACCACAATCGAGATTCTTTTTGGGTATTACCAGTACAGTATACATACCAGGAAGTACTTAATTTATTAAGCTACTGCTCTTCTTAATCTGAGTGGAGATATTTACTGATAAACAGCTACCTACGCAGCATATTCATGTCGTTCCTAAATGAGCATTTATCTCTCTCCCGTCACCATAAATCAGATTCTTCTGAGGAGTTCCCAGTACATTATCCTTCCCCTGTGTAATTA
The DNA here is from genome assembly GCF_023159225.1 of Perognathus longimembris pacificus. Lineage (NCBI taxonomy): Eukaryota > Metazoa > Chordata > Mammalia > Rodentia > Heteromyidae > Perognathus > Perognathus longimembris. The sequence continues at coordinate 10,319 of NW_025956769.1, read as the reverse complement.
CCTTAACAAGCTCCAGCTGTTTTTATTCTCAGAAGGTTTACTCCTGATATAGAGCTGCCTACCCCCTTCGTAAGTGCAGGTCCTAAATGAGAATTTTGCTCTGTTCCCTCACCACAATCCAGATTCTTTTGGGGAGTTACCACTACAGTAACTATACCAGGAAGTACTTAATTTATTAAGCTACTGCTTTTCTTAATCTCAGTGGAGATATTTACTTATAAACAGCTACCTACGCAGCATGTTCATGTCGTTAATAAATGAGCTTTTATCTCTCTCCCCTCACCACAAATCAGATTCTTCTGAGGAGTATCCCAGTACATTATCCTTTCCCCTGTGTAATTACCTTAATAAGCTCCAGCTGTTTTTATTCTCAGAAGGTTTACTCCCTGATATACAGCTGCCTACCCCCTTCGTAAGTGCAGGTCCTAAATGAGCTTTTTTCTCTGTTCCCTCACCACAATCCAGATTCTTTTGGGGAGTTACCAGTACAGTAACCATACAAGGATGTACTTAATTTATTAAGCTACTGCTTTTCTTAATCTCAGTGGAGATATTTACTGATAAACAGCTACCTATGCAGCATGTTCAGGTCTTTCTTAAATGAGCTTTTATCTCTCTCCCCTCACCACAAATCACATTCTTCTGAGAGTTCCCAGTACATCATCCTTTCCGCTGTGTAATTACCTTAACAAGCTCAAGCTGTTTTTATTCTCAGAAGTTTTACTCCCTGATATACAGCTGCCTAACCCTTCGTAAGTGCAGGTCCTAAATGAGCTTTTTTCTCTGTTCCCTCACCACAATCCAGATTCTTTTGGGGGAGTTACCAGTACAGTAACCATACCAGGAAGTACTTAATTTATTAAGCTACTGCTTTTCTTAATCTCAGTGGAGATATTTACTGATAAACAGCTACCTACGCAGAATGTTCATGTCGTTCCTAAATGAGCTTTTATCTCTCTCCCCTCACCGCAAATCAGATTCTTCTGAGGAGTTCCCAGTACATAATCCTTTCCCCTGTGTAATTACCTTAACAAGCTCCAGCTGTTTTTATTCTCAGAAGGTTTACTCCCTGATATACAGCTGCCTACCCCCTTCGTAAGTGCAGGTCCTAAATGAGCTTTTTTCTCTGTTCCCTCACCACAATCCAGATTCTTTTGGGGAGTTACAGTACAGGAACCATACCAGGAATTAATTAATTTATTAAGCTACTGCTTTTCTTAATCTCAGTGGAGATATGTACTGATAAACAGCTACGTAAGCAGCATGTTCATGTCATTCCTAAATGAGCTTTTATGTCTCCCCCGTCAACACAAATCAGATACTTCTGAGGAGTTCCCAGTACATTGTCCTTTCCCCTGTGTAATTACCTTAACAAGCTCCAGCTGTTTTTATTCTCAGAAGGTTTACTCCCTGATATACAGCTGCCTACCCCCTTCGTAAGTGCAGGTCCTAAATGAGCTTTTTTCTCTGTTCCCTCACCAAAATCCAGATTCTTTTGGGGAGTTACCAGTACAGTAACCATACCAGGAAGTACTTAATTTATTAAGCTACTGCTTTTCTTAATCTCAGTGGAGATATTTACTGATAAACAGCTACGTACGGAGCATGTTCATGTCGTTCCTAAATGAGCTTTTTCTCTCTCCCCTCACCACAAATCAGATTCTTCTGAGGAGTTCCCAGTACATTATCCTTTCCCCTGTGTAATTACCTTAACAAGCTCCAGCTGTTTTTATTCTCAGAAGGTTTACTCCCTGATATACAGCTGCCTACCCCCTTCGTAAGTGCAGGTCCTAAATGAGCTTTTTTTCTCTGTTCCCTCACCAAAATCCAGATTCTTTTGGGGAGTTACCCAGTACAGTAACCATACCAGGAAGTACTTAATTTATTAAGCTACTGCTTTTCTTAATCTCAGTGGAGATATTTACTGATAAACAGCTACCTACGCAGCATGTTCATGTCGTTCCTAAATGAGCTTTTGTCTCTCTCCCGTCACCAGAAATCAGATTCTTCTGAGGAGTTCCCAGTACATTATCCTTTCCCCTGTGTAATTACCTTAACAAGCTCCAGCTGTTTTTATTCTCAGAAGGTTTACTCCCTGATATACAGCTGCCTACCCCCTTCGTAAGTGCAGGTCCTAATGAGCTTTTTTCTCTGTTCCCTCACCACAATCCAGATTCTTTTGGGGGAGTTACCAGTACAGTAACCATACCAGGAAGTACTTAATTTATTAAGCTACTGCTTTTCTTAATCTCAGTGAGATATTTACTGATAAACAGCTACCTACGCAGTATGTTCATGTCGTTCCTAAATGAGCTTTTATCTCCCTCCCCTCACCACAAATCAGATTCTTCTGAGGAGTTCCCAGTACATTATCCTTTCCCCTGTGTAATTACCTTAACAAGCTCCAGCTGTTTTTATTCTCAGAAGGTTTACTCCCTGATATACAGCTACCTACCCACTTCGTAAGTGCAGGTCCTAAATGAGCTTTTTTTCTCTGTTCCCTCACCACAATCCAGATTCTTTTGGGGAGTTACCAGTACAGTAAACCATACCAGGAAGTACTTAATTTATTAAGCTACTGCTTTTCTTAATCTCAGTGGAGATATTTACTGATAAACAGCTACCTACACAGCATGTTCATGTGGTTCCTAAATGAGCTTTTATCTCTCTCCCCTCACCACAAATCAGATTCTTCTGAGGAGTTCCCAGTACACTATCCTTTCCCCTATGTAATTACCTTAACAAGCTCCAGCTGTTTTTATTCTCAGAAGGTTTACTCCCTGATATACAGCTGCCTACCCCCTTCGTAAGTGCAGGTCCTAAATGAGCTTTTTTCTCTGTTCCCTCACCACAATCCAGATTCTTTTGGGGAGTTACCAGTACAGTAACCATACCAGGAAGTTCTTAATTTATTAAGCTACTGCTTTTCTTATTCTCAGTGGAGATATTTACTGATTAACAGCTACCTACGCAGCATGTTCATGTCGTTCCTAAATGAGCTTTTATCTCTCTCCCCTCCCGACAAATCAGATTCTTCTGAGGAGTTCCCAGTACATTATCCTTTCCCCTATGTAATTACCTTAACAAGCTCCAGCTGTTTTTATTCTCAGAAGGTTTACTCCCTGATATACAGCTGCCTACCCCCTTCGTAAGTGCAGGTAGTAAATGAGCTTTTTTCTCTGTTCCCTCACCACAATCCAGATTCTTTTTGGGCTAGTTACCAGTACAGTAACCATATCAGGAAGTACTTAATTTATAAAGCTACTGCTTTTCTTAATCTCAGTGGAGATATTTACTGATAAACAGCTACCTACGCAGCATGTTCATGTCGTTCCTAAATGAGCTTTATCTCTCTCCCCCACCGCAAATCAGATTCTTCTGAGGAGTTCCCAGTACCTTATCCTTTCCCCTGTGTAATTACCTTAACAAGCTCCAGCTGTTTTTATTCTCAGAAGGTTTACTCCCTGATATACAGCTGCCTACCCCCTTCGTAAGTGCAGGTCCTAAATGAGCTTTTTGCTCTGTTCCCTCACCACAATCCAGATTCTTTTGGGGAGTTACCAGTACAGTAACCATACCAGGAAGTACTTAATTTATTAAGCTACTGCTTTTCTTAATCTCAGTGGAGATATTTACTGATAAACAGCTACCTACGCAGCATGTTCATGTCGTTAATAAATGAGCTTTTATCTCTCTCCCCTCACCACAAATCAGATTCTTCTGAGGAGTTCCTGTACATTATCCTTTCCCCTGTGTAATTACCTTAACAAGCTCCAGCACTTTTTATTCTCAGAAGGTTTACTCCCTGATATACAGCTGCCTAACCCCTTCGTAAGTGCAGGGTCCCAAATGAGCTTTTTTCTCTGTTCCCTCACCACAATCCAGATTCTTTTGGGGAGTTACCAGTACAGTAACCATACCAGGAAGTACATAATTATTAAGCTACAGCTTTTCTTAATCTCATTGGAGATATGTACTGATAAACAGCTACCTACGCAGCATGTTCATGTCGTTCCTAAATAAGCTTTTATCTCTCTCCCCTCACCACAAATCAGATTCTTCTGAGGAGTTATCAGTACATTATCCTTTCCCCTGTGTAATTACCTTTAACAAGCTCCAGCTGTTTTTATTCCCAGAAGGTTTACTCCCTGATATACAACTGCCTAACCCCTTCGTAAGTGCAGGTCATAAATGAGCTTTTTTCTCTGTTCCCTCACCAAATTCCAGATTCGTATGGGGAGTTACCAGTAGAGTAAGAACACCAGGAAGTACTTACTTTATTAAGCCTTTGCTTTTCTTAATCTCAGTGGTGATATTTACTGATAAACAGCTACCTACGCAGCATGTTCATGTCGTTCCTAAATGAGCTTTTATCTCTCTCCCCTCACCACAAATCAGATTCTTCTGAGGAGTTCCCAGTACATTATCCTTTCCCATGTGTAATTACGTTAACAAGCTCCAGCTGTTTTTATTCTCAGAAGGTTTACTCCCTGATATACAACTGGCTACCCCCTTCGTAAGTGCAGGTCTTTTATGAGATTTTTTCTCTGTTCCCTCACCACAATCCAGATTCCTTTGGGGAGTTACCAGTACAGTAACCATACCAGGAAGTACTTAATTTATTAAGCTACTGCTTTTCTTAATCTCAGTGGAGATATTTACTGATAAACAGCTACCTACGCAGCATGTTCATGTCGTTCCTAAATGAGCTTTTATCTCTCTCCCCTCACCACAATTCAGATTCTTCTGAGGAGTTCCCAGTATATTATCCTTTCCCCTGTGTAATTACCTTAACAAGCTCCAGCTGTTTTTATTCTCAGTAGGTTTACTAACTGATATACAGCTGCCTACCCCCTTCGTAAGTGCAGGTCCTAAATGAGCTTTTTTCCTGTTCCCTCACCACAATCCAGATTCTTTTGGGGAGTTACCAGTACAGTAACCATACCAGGAAGTACTTAGTTTATTTAGCTACTGCTTTTCTTAATCTCAGTGGAGATATTACTGATAAACAGCTACCTACGCAGCATGTTCATGTCGTTCCTAAATGAGCTTTTTTCTCTCTCCCCTCACCACAGATCAGATTATTCTGAGGAGTTCCCAGTACATTATCCTTTCCCCTGTGTAATTACCTTAACAAGCTCCAGCTGTTTTATTCTCAGAAGGTTTACTCCCTGATATACAGCTGCCTACCCCCTTCGTAAGTGCAGGTCCTAAATGAGCTTTTTTCTCTGTTCCCTCACCACAATCCAGATTCTTTTGGGGAGTTACCAGTACAGTAACCATACCAGGAAGTACTTAATTTATTAAGCTACTGCTTTTCTTAATCTCAGTGGAGATATTTACTGATAAACAGCTACCTACGCAGCATGTTCATGTCGTTCCTAAATGAGCTTTTATCTCTCTCCCCTCACCACAAATCAGATTCTTCTGAGGAGTTCCCAGTACATTATCCTTTCCGCTGTTTAATTACCTTAACAAGCACCAGCTGTTTTTATTCTCAGAAGGTTTACTCCCTGATATACAGCTACCTACCCCCTTCGTAAGTGCAGGTCCTAAATGAGCTTTTTTCTCTGTTCCCTCACCACAATCCAGATTCATTTGGGGAGTTACCAGTACAGTAACCATACCAGGAAGTACTTAATTTATTAAGCTACTGCTTTTCTTAATCTCAGTGGAGATATTTACTGATAAACACCTACCTACGCAGCATGTTCATGTCGTTCCTAAATGAGCTTTTATCTCTCTCCCCTCACCACAAATTAGATTCTTCTGAGGAGTTCCCAGTACATTATCCTTTCCCCTGTGTAATTACCTTAACAAGCTCCAGCTGTTTTTATTCTCAGAAGGATTACTCCCTGATATATAGCTGCCTACCCGCTTCGTAATTGCAGGTCCTAAATGAGCTTTTTTCTCTGTTCCCTCACCAAAATCCAGATTCTTTTGGGGAGTTTACCTGTACAGTATCCATACCAGGAAGTACTTAATTTATTAAGCTACTGCTTCTCTTAATCTCAGTGGAGATATTTACTGATAAACAGCTACCTAGGCAGCATGTTCATGTCGTTCCTAAATGAGCTTTTATCTCTCTCCCGTCACCAGAAATCAGATTCTTCTGAGGAGTTCCCAGTACATTATCCTTTCCCCTGTGTAATTACCTTAACAAGCTCCAGCTGTTTTTATTCTCAGAAGGTTTACTCCCTGATATACAGCTGCCTACCCCCTTCGTAAGTGCAGGTACTAAATGAGCTTTTTTCTCTGTTCCCTCACCACAATCCAGATTCTTTTTGGGCTAGTTACCAGTACAGTAACCATATCAGGAAGTACTTAATTTATAAAGCTACTGCTTTTCTTAATCTCAGTGGAGATATTTACTGATAAACAGCTACCTACGCAGCATGTTCATGTCGTTCCTAAATGAGCTTTTATCTCTCTCCCCTCACCGCAATTCAGATTCTTGTGAGGAGTTCCCAGTACATTATCCTTTCCCCTGTGTAATTACCTTAACAAGCTCCAGCTGTTTTTATTCTCAGAAGGTTTACTCCCTGATATACAGCTGCCTAACCCCTTCGTAAGTGCAGGTCCTAAATGAGCTTTTTTCTCTGTTCCCTCACCACAATCCAGATTCTTTTGGGGGAGTTACCAGTACAGTAACCATCCAGGAATTAATTAATTTTTTAAGCTACTGCTTTTCTTAATCTCAGTGGAGATATGTACTGATAAACAGCTACGTACGCAGCATGTTCATGTCGTTCCTAAATGAGCTTTTATCTCTCCCCCGTCAACACAAATCAGATTCTTCTGAGGAGTTCCCAGTACATTGTCCTTTCCCCTGTGTAATTACCTTAACAAGCTCCAGCTGTTTTTATTCTCAGAAGGTTTACTCCCTGATATACTGCTGCCTACCCCCTTCGTAAGTGCAGGTCATAAATGAGCTTTTTTCTCTGTTCCCTCACCACAATCCAGATTCTTTGGGGAGTTACCAGTACAGTAACCATACCAGGAAGTACTTAATTTATTAAGCTACTGCTTTTCTTAATCTCAATGGAGATATTTACTAATAAACACCTACCTACGCAGCATGTTCATGTCGTTCCTAAATGAGCTTTTATCTCTCTCCCCTCACCACAAATTCGATTCTTCTGAGGAGTTCCCAGTACATTATCCTTTCCCTGTGTAATTACCTTAACAAGCTCCAGCTGTTTTTTATTCTCAGAAGGTTTACTCCCTGATATACAGCTACCTACCCAGTTCGTAAGTGCAGGTCCTAAATGAGCTTTTTTTCTTTGTTCCCTCACCACAATCCAGATTCTTTTGGGGAGTTACCAGTACAGTAAACATACCAGGAAGTTCTTAATTTATTAAGCTACTGCTTTTCTTAATCTCAGTGGAGATATTACTGATAAACAGCTACCTACACAGCATGTTCATGTCGTTCCTAAATGAGCTTTTATCTCTCTCCCCTCACCACAAATCAGATTCTTCTGAGGAGTTCCCAGTACATTATCCTTTCACCTATGTAATTACCTTAACAAGCTCCAGCTGTTTTTATTCTCAGAAGGTTTACTCCCTGATATACAGCTGCCTACCCCCTTCGTAAGTGCAGGTCCTAAATGAGCTTTTTTCTCTGTTCCCTCACCACAATCCAGATTCTTTTGGGGAGTTACCAGTACAGTAACCATACCAGGAATTAATTAATTTATTAAGCTACTGCTTTTCTTAATCTCAGTGGAGATATGTACTGATAAACAGCTACGTACGCAGCATGTTCATGTCGTTCCTAAATGAGCTTTTATCTCTCCCCCGTCAACACAAATCAGATTCTTCTGAGGAGTTCCCAGTACATTGTCCTTTCCCCTGTGTAATTACCTTAACAAGCTCCAGCTGTTTTTATTCTCAGAAGGTTTACTCCCTGATATACAGCTGCCTACCCCCTTCGTAAGTGCAGGTCTTTAAATGAGCTTTTTTCTCTGTTCCCTCACCAAAATCCAGATTCTTTTGGGGAGTTACCAGTACAGTAACCATACCAGGAAGTACTTAATTTATTAAGCTACTGCTTTTCTTAATCTCAGTGGAGATATTTACTGATAAACAGCTACGTACGCAGCATGTTCATGTCGTTCCTAAATGAGCTTTTATCTCTCTCCCCTCACCACAAATCAGATTCTTCTGAGGAGTTCCCAGTACATTATCCTTTCCCCTGTGTAATTACCTTAACAAGCTCCAGCTGTTTTTTATTCTCAGAAGGTTTACTCCCTGATATACAGCTGCCTAACCCCTTCGTAAGTGTAGGTCCTAAATGAGATTTTTTCTCTGTTCCCTCACCACAATCGAGATTCTTTTTGGGAGTTACCAGTACAGTATACATACCAGGAAGTACTTAATTTATTAAGCTGCTGCTTTTCTTAATCTCAGTGGAGATATTTACTGATAAACAGCTACCTACGCAGCATGTTCATGTCGTTCCTAAATGAGCTTTTATCTCTCTCCCCTCACTACAAATCAGATTCTTCTGAGGAGTTCCCTGTACATTATCCTTTCCCATGTGTAATTACCTTAAGAAGCTCCAGCACTTTTTATTCTCAGAAGGTTTACTCCCTGATATACAACTGCCTAACCCCTTCGTAAGTGCAGGTCCTAAATGAGCTTTTTTCTCTGTTCCCTCACCACAATCCAGATTCTTTTGGGGAGTTACCAGTACAGTAACCATACCAGGAAGTACATAATTTATTAAGCTACTGCTTTTCTTAATCTCAGTGGAGATATGTACTGATAAACAGCTACCTACGCAGCATGTTCATGTCGTTCCTAAATAAGCTTTTATCTCTCTCCCCTCACCACAAATCAGATTCTTCTGAGGAGTTATCAGTACATTATCCTTTCCCCTGTGTAATTACCTTAACAAGCTCCAGCTGTTTTTATTCTCAGAAGGTTTACTCCCTGATATACAGCTACCTACCCAGTTCGTAAGTGCAGGTCCTAAATGAGCTTTTTTTCTTTGTTCCCTCACCACAATCCAAATTCTTTTGGGGAGTTTCCAGTACAGTAACCATACCAGGAAGTTCTTAATTTATTAAGCTACTGCTTTTCTTAATCTCAGTGGAGATATTTACTGATAAACAGCTACCTACACAGCATGTTCATGTCGTTCCTAAATGAGCTTTTATCTCTCTCCCCTCACCACAAATCAGATTCTTCTGAGGAGTTCCCAGTACATTGTCCTTTCCCCTGTGTAATTACCTTAACAAGCTCCAGCTGTTTTTTATTCTCAGAAGGTTTACTCCCTGATATACAGCTGCCTACCCCTTCGTAAGTGCAGGTCTTAAATGAGCTTTTTTCTCTGTTCCCTCACCAAAATCCAGATTCTTTTGGGGAGTTACCAGTACAGTAACCATACCAGGAAGTACTTAATTTATTAAGCTACTGCTTTTCTTAATCTCAGTGGAGATATTTACTGATAAACAGCTACGTACGCAGCATGTTCATGTCGTTCCTAAATGAGCTTTTATCTCTCTCCCCTCACCACAAATCAGATTCTTCTGAGGAGTTCCCAGTACATTATCCTTCCCCTGTGTAATTACCTTAACAAGCTCCAGCTGTTTTTATTCTCAGAAGGTTTACTCCCTGATATACAGCTGCCTACCCCCCTTCGTAAGTGTAGGTCCTAAATGAGATTTTTTCTCTGTTCCCTCACCACAATCGAGATTCTTTTTGGGAGTTACCAGTACAGTATACATACCAGGAAGTACTTAATTTATTAAGCTGCTGCTTTTCTTAATCTCAGTGGAGATATTTACTGATAAACAGCTACCTACGCAGCATGTTCATGTCGTTCCTAAATGAGCTTTTATCTCTCTCCCCTCACTACAAATCAGATTCTTCTGAGGAGTTCCCTGTACATTATCCTTTCCCATGTGTAATTACCTTAACAAGCTCCAGCACTTTTTATTCTCAGAAGGTTTACTCCCTGATATACAACTGCCTAACCCCTTCGTAAGTGCAGGTCCTAAATGAGCTTTTTTCTCTGTTCCCTCACCACAATCCAGATTCTTTTGGGGAGTTACCAGTACAGTAACCATACCAGGAAGTACATAATTTATTAAGCTACTGCTTTTCTTAATCTCAGTGGAGATATGTACTTATAAACAGCTACCTATGCAGCATGTTCATGTCGGTTCCTAAATAAGCTTTTATCTCTCTCCCCTCACCACAAATCAGATTCTTCTGAGGAGTTATCAGTACATTTTCCTTTCCCCTGTGTAATTACCTTAACAAGCTCCAGCTGTTTTTATTCCCAGAAGGTTTACTCCCTGATATACAAC
>NW_025956768.1:0-40253 GCF_023159225.1 Perognathus longimembris pacificus | reverse complement strand
TACAGTAACCATACCAGGAAGTACTTAATTTATTAAGCTACTGCTTTTCTAAAGCTCAGTGGAGATATTTACTGATAAACAGCTACCTACGCAGCATGTTCATGTCGTTCCTAAATGAGCTTTTATCTCTCTCCCCTCACCAAAAATCAGATTCTTCTGAGGAGTTCCCAGTACTTTATCCTTTCTCCTGTGTAATTACCTTAACAAGCTCCAGCTGTTTTTATTCTCAGAAGGTTTACTCCCTGATATACAGGTGCCTACCCCCTTCGTAAGTGCAGGTCCTAAATGAGCTTTTTTCTCTGTTCCCTCACCACAATCCAAATTCTTTTGGGGAGTTCCCAGTACAGTAACCATACCAGGAAGTACTTAATTATTAAGCTACTGCTTTTCTTAATCTCAGTGGAGATATTTACTGATAAACAGCTACCTACGCAGCATGTTCATGTCGTTCCTAAATGAGCTTTTATCTCTCTCCCCTCACCACAAATCAGATTCTTCTGAGGAGTTCCCAGTACATTATCCTTTCCCCTGTGTAATTACCTTAACAAGCTGCAGCTGTTTTTATTCTCAGAAGCTTTACTCCCTGATATACAGCTGCCTACCCCCTTCGTAAGTGCAGGTCCTAAATGAGCTTTTTTCTCTGTTCCCTCACCACAATCAGATTCTTTTGGGGAGTTACCAGTACAGTAACCATACCAGGAAGTTCTTAATTTATTAAGCTACTTCTTTTCTAAAGCTCAGTGGAGATATTTCCTGATAAACAGCTACCTACGCAGCATGTTCATGTCGTTCCTAAATGAGCTTTTATCTCTCTCCCCTCACCACAAATCAGGTTCTTCTGAGGAGTTCCCAGTACTTATCCTTTCTCCTGTGTAATACCTTAACAAGCTCCAGCTGTTTTTATTTTCAGAAGGTTTACTCCATGATATACAGCTGCCTACCCCCTTCGTAAGTGCAGTTCCTAAATGAGCTTTTTTCTCTCTCCCTCACCACAATCCAGATTCTTTTGGGGAGTTACCAGTACAGTAACCATACCAGGAAGTACTTAATTTATTAAGCTACTGCTTTTCTTAATCTCAGTGGAGATATTTACTGATAAACAGCTACCTACGCAGCATGTTCATGTCGTTCCTAAATGAGCTTTTATCTCTCTCCCCTCACCCACAAATCAGATTCTTCTGAGGAGTTCCCAGTACATTATCCTTTCCCCTGTGTAATTACCTTAACAAGCTCCAGCTGTTTTTATTCTCAGAAGCTTTACTCCCTGATATACAGCTGCTACCCCCTTCGAAAGTGCAGGTCCTAAATGAGCTTTTTTCTCTGTTCCCTCACCACAATCCAGATTCTTTTGGGGAGTTACCAGTACAGTAACCATACCAGGAAGTACTTAATTTATAACCTACTGCTTTTCTTAATCTCAGTGGAGATATTTACTGATAAACAGCTACCTACGCAGCATGTTCATGTCGTTCTAATGTGCTTTTATCTCTATCCCCTCACCACAAATCAGATTCTTCTGAGGAGTTCCCAGTACATTATCCTTTCCCCTGTGTAATTACCTTAACAAGCTCCAGCTGTTTTTATTCTCAGAAGCTTTACTCCCTGATATACAGCTGTCTACCCCATTCGTAAGTGCAGGTCCTAAATGAGCTTTTTTCTCTGTTCCCTCACCACAATCCAGATTCTTTTGGGGAGTTACCAGTACAGTAACCATACCAGGAAGTACTTAATTTATTAAGCTACTGCTTTTCTAAAGCTCAGTGGAGATATTTACTGATAAACAGCTACCTACGCAGCATGTTCATGTCGTTCCTAAATGAGCTTTTATCTCTCTCCCCTCACCACAAATCAGATTCTTCTGAGGAGTTCCCAGTACTTTATCCTTTCTCCTGTGTAATTACCTTAACAAGCTCCAGCTGTTTTTATTCTCAGAAGGTTTACTCCCTGATATACAGCTGCCTACCCCCTTCGTAAGTGCAGGTCCTAAATGAGCTTTTTTCTCTGTTCCCTCACCACATCCAAATTCTTTTGGGGAGTTCCAGTACAGTAACCATACCAGGAAGTACTTAATTTATTAAGCTACTGCTTTTCTTAATCTCAGTGGAGATATTTACTGATAAACAGCTACCTACGCAGCATGTTCATGTCGTTCCTAAATGAGCTTTTATCTCTCTCCCCTCACCACGAATCAGATTCTTCTGAGGAGGTCCCAGTACATTATCCTTTCCCCTGTGTAATTACCTTAACAAGCTCCAGCTGTTTTTATTCTCAGAAGGTTTAGTCCCTGATATACAGCTGCCTACCCCCTTCGTAAGTGCAGGTCCTAAATGAGCTTTTTTCTCTGTTCCCTCACCACAATCCAGATTCTTTTGGGGAGTTACCAGTACAGAAACCATACCAGGAAGTACTTAATTTATTAAGCTACTGCTTTTCTTAATCTCAGTGGAGATATTTACTGATAAACAGCTACCTACGCAGCATGTTCATGTCGTTCCTAAATGAGCTTTTATCTCTCTCCCCTCACCACAAATCAGATTCTTCTGAGGAGTTCCCAGTACATTATGCTTTCCCCTGTGTAATTACCTTAACAAGTTGCAGCTGTTTTTATTCTCAGAAGCTTTACTCCCTGATATACAGCTGCCTACCACCTTCGTAAATGCAGGTCCTAAATGAGCTTTTTTCTCTGTTCCCTCACCACAATCCAGATTCTTTTGGGGAGTTACCAGTACAGTAACCATACCAGGAAGTTCTTAATTTATTAAGCTACTTCTTTTCTAAAGCTCAGTGGAGATATTTCCTGATAAACAGCTACCTACACAGCATGTTCATGTCGTTCCTAAATGAGCTTTTATCTCTCTCCCCTCACCACAAATCAGATTCTTCTGAGGAGTTCCCAGTACATTATCCTTTCCCCTGTGTATTTACCTTAACAAGCTCCAGCTGTTTTTATTCTCAGAAGGTTTAGTCCCTGATATACAGCTGCCTACCCCCTTCGTAAGTGCAGGTCCTAAGTGAGCTTTTTTCTCTGTTCCCTCACCACAATCCAGATTCTTTTGGGGAGTTACCAGTACAGTAAGCATACCAGGAAGTACTTAATTTATTAAGCTACTGCTTTTCTTAATCTCAGTGGAGATATTTACTGATAAACAGCTACCTACGCAGCATGTTCATGTCGTTCCTAAATGAGCTTTTATCTCTCTCCCCTCACCACAAATCAGATTCTTCTGAGGAGTTCCCAGTACATTATCCTTTCCCCTGTGTAATTACCTTAACAAGCTGCAGCTGTTTTTATTCTCAGAAGCTTTACTCCCTGATATACAGCTGCCTACCCCCTTCGTAAGTGCAGGTCCTAAATGAGCTTTTTTCTCTGTTCCCTCACCACAATCCAGATTATTTTGGGGAGTTACCAGTACAGTAACCATACCAGGAAGTACTTAATTTATTAAGCTACTGCTTTTCTAAAGCTCAGTGGAGATATTTACTGATAAACAGCTACCTACGCAGCATGTTCATGTCGTTCCTAAATGAGCTTTTATCTCTCTCCCCTCACCACAAATCAGATTCTTCTGAGGAGTTCCCAGTACATTATCCTTTCTCCTGTGTAATTACCTTAACAAGCTCCAGCTGTTTTTATTCTCAGAAGGTTTACTCCCTGATATACAGCTGCCTACCCCCTTCGTAAGTGCAGGTCCTAAATGAGCTTTTTTCTCTGTTCCCTCACCACAATCCAGATTCTTTTGGGGAGTTACCAGTACAGTAACCATACCAGGAAGTACTTAATTTATTAAGCTACTGCTTTTCTTAATCTCAGTGGAGATATTTACTGATAAACAGCTACCTACGCAGCAAGTTCATGTCGTTCCTAAATGAGCTTTTATCCCTTCCCCTCACCACAAATCAGATTCTTCTGAGGAGTTCCCAGTACATTATCCTTTCCCCTGTGTAATTACCTTAACAAGCTCCAGCTGTTTTTATTCTCAGAAGGTTTACTCCCTGATATACAGCTGCCTACCCCCTTCGTAAGTGCAGGTCCTAAATGAGCTTTTTTCTCTGTTCCCTCACCACAATCCAGATTCTTTTGGGGAGTTACCAGTACAGTAACCATACCAGGAAGTACTTAATTTATTAAGCTACTGCTTTTCTTAATCTCAGTGGAGATATTTACTGATAAACAGCTACCTACCCAGCATGTTCATGTCGTTCCTAAATGAGCTTTTATCTCTCTCCCCTCACCACAAATCAGATTCTTCTGAGGAGTTCCCAGTACATTATCCTTTCCACTGTGTAATTACCTTACCAAGATGCAGCTGTTTTTATACTCAGAAGCTTTACTCCCTGATATACAGCTGCCTACCCCCTTCGTAAGTGCAGGTCCTAAATGAGCTTTTTTCTCTGTTCCCTCACCACAATCCAGATTCTTTTGGGCAGTTACCAGTACAGTAACCATACCAGGAAGTACTTAATTTATTAAGCTACTGCTTTTCTTAATCTCAGTGGAGATATTTACTGATAAACAGCTACCTACGCAGCATGTTCATGTCGTTCCTAAATGAGCTTTTATCTCTCTCCCCTCACCACAAATCAGATTCTTCTGAGGAGTTACCAGTACATTATCCTTTCCACTGTGTAATTACCTTACCAAGATGCAGCTGTTTTTATACTCAGAAGCTTTACTCCCAGATATACAGCTGCCTACCCCTTCGTAAGTGCAGGTCCTAAATGAGCTTTTTTCTCTGTTCCCTCACCACAATCCAGATTCTTTTGGGGAGTTACCAGTACAGTAACCATACCAGGAAGTACATAATTTATTAAGCTACTGCTTTTCTTAATCTCAGTGGAGATATTTACTGATAAACAGCTACCTACGCAGCATGTTCATGTCGTTCCTAATTGAGCTTTTATCTCTCTCCCCTCACCACAAATCAGATACTTCTGAGGAGTTCCCAGTACATTATCCTTTCCCCTGTGTAATTACCTTAACAAGCTGCAGCTGTTTTTATTCTCAGAAGCTTTACTCCCTGATATACAGCTGCCTACCCCCTTCGTAAGTGCAGGTCCTAAATGAGCTTTTTTCTCTGTTCCCTCACCACAATCCAGAATCTTTTG
Source organism: Perognathus longimembris pacificus (assembly GCF_023159225.1). Classification (NCBI taxonomy): domain Eukaryota; kingdom Metazoa; phylum Chordata; class Mammalia; order Rodentia; family Heteromyidae; genus Perognathus; species Perognathus longimembris. The sequence continues at coordinate 35,147 of NW_025956768.1, read as the reverse complement.
GGGAGTTACCAGTACAGTAACCATACCAGGAAGTACTTAATTTATTAAGCTACTGCTTTTCTAAAGCTCAGTGGAGATATTTACTGATAAACAGCTACCTACGCAGCATGTTCATGTCGTTCCTAAATGAGCTTTTATCTCTCTCCCCTCACCACAAATCAGATTCTTCTGAGGAGTTCCCAGTACTTTTTCCTTTCTCCTGTGTAATTACCTTAACAAGCTCCAGCTGTTTTTATTCTCAGAAGGTTTACTCCCTGATATACAGCTGCCTACCCCCTTCGTAAGTGCAGGTCCTAAATGAGCTTTTTTCTCTGTTCCCTCACCACAATCCAGATTATTTTGGGAGTTACCAGTACAGTAACCATACCAGGAAGTACTTAATTTATTAAGCCACTGCTTTTCTTAATCTCAGTGGAGATATTTACTGATAAACAGCTACCTACGCAGCATGTTCATGTCGTTCCTAAATGAGCTTTAATCTCTCTCCCCTCACCACAAATCAGATTCTTCTGAGGAGTTCCCAGTACATTATCCTTTCCCCTGTGTAATTACCTTAACAAGCTCCAGCTGTTTTTATTCTCAGAAGGTTTACTCCCTGATATACAGCTGCCTACCCCCTTCGTAAGTGCAGGTCCTAAATGAGCTTTTTTCTCTGTTCCCTCACCACAATCCAGATTCTTTTGGGGAGTTACCAGTACAGTAACCATACCAGGAAGTACTTAATTTATTAAGCTACTGCTTTTCTTAATCTCAGTGGAGATATTTTCTGATAAACAGCTACCTACGCAGCATGTTCATGTCGTTCCTAAATGAGCTTTTATGTCTCTCCCCTCACCACAAATCAGATTCTTCTGAGGAGTTCCCAGTACATTATCCTTTCCCCTGTGTAATTACCTTTTTAAGCTCCAGCTGTTTTTATTCTCAGAAGCTTTACTCCCTGATATACAGCTGCCTACCCCCTTCGAAAGTGCAGGTCCTAAATGAGCTTTTTTCTCTCTTCCCTCACCACAATCCAGATTCTTTTGGGGAGTTACCAGTACAGTAACCATACCAGGAAGTACTTAATTTATTAAGCTACTGCTTTTCTTAATCTCAGTGGAGATATTTACTGATAAACAGCTACCTACGCAGCATGTTCATGTCGTTCCTAAATGAGCTTTTATCTCTATCCCCTCACCACAAATCAGATTCTTCTGAGGAGTTCCCAGTACATTATCCTTTCCCCTGTGTAATTACCTTAACAAGCTGCAGCTGTTTTTATTCTTAGAAGCTTTACTCCCTGATATACAGCTGCCTACCCCCTTCGTAAGTGCAGGTCCTAAATGAGCTTTTTTCTCTGTTCCCTCACCACAATCCAGATTCTTTTGGGGAGTTACCAGTACAGTAACCATACCAGGAAGTACTTAATTTATTAAGCTACTGCTTTTCTAAAGCTCAGTGGAGATATTTACTGATAAACAGCTACCTACGCAGCATGTTCATGTCGTTCCTAAATGAGCTTTTATCTCTCTCCCCTCACCACAAATCAGATTCTTCTGAGGAGTTCCCAGTACTTTATCCTTTCTCCTGTGTAATTACCTTAACAAGCTCCAGCTGTTTTTATTCTCAGAAGGTTTACTCCCTGATATACAGCTGCCTACCCCCTTCGTAAGTGCAGGTCCTAAATGAGCTTTTTTCTCTGTTCCCTCACCACAATCCAAATTCTTTTGGGGAGTTCCCAGTACAGTAACCATACCAGGAAGTACTTAATTTATTAAGCTACTGCTTTTCTTAATCTCAGTGGAGATATTTACTGATAAACAGCTACCTATGCAGCATGTTCATGTCGTTCCTAAATGAGCTTTATCTCTCTCCCCTCACCACAAATCAGATTCTTCTGAGGAGGTCCCAGTACATTATCCTTTCCCCTGTGTAATTACCTTAACAAGCTCCAGCTGTTTTTATTCTCAGAGGGTTTAGTCCCTGATATACAGCTGCCTACCCCCTTCGTAAGTGCAGGTCCTATATGAGCTTTTTTCTCTGTTCCCTCACCACAATCCAGAATCTTTTGGGGAGTTACCAGTACAGTAACCATACCAGGAAGTACTTAATTTATTAAGCTACTGCTTTTCTAAAGCTCAGTGGAGATATTTACTGATAAACAGCTACCTACGCAGCATGTTCATGTCGTTCCTAAATGAGCTTTTATCTCTCTCCCCTCACCACAAATCAGATTCTTCTGAGGAGTTCCCAGTACTTTATCCTTTCTCCTGTGTAATTACCTTAACAAGCTCCAGCTGTTTTTATTCTCAGAAGGTTTACTCCCTGATATACAGCTGCCTACCCCCTTCGTAAGTGCAGGTCCTAAATGAGCTCTTTTCTCTGTTCCCTCACCACAATCCAGATTCTTTTGGGGTGTTACCAGTACAGTAACCATACCAGGAAGTACTTAATTTATTAAGCTACTGCTTTTCTTAATCTCAGTGGAGATATTTACTGATAAACAGCTACCTACGCAGCATGTTCATGTCTTTCCTAATTGAGCTTTTATCTCTCTCCCCTCACCACAAATCAGATTCTTCTGAGGAGTTCCCAGTACATTATCCTTTCCCCTGTGTAATTACCTTAACAAGATGCAGCTGTTTTTATTCTCAGAAGCTTTACTCCCTGATATACAGCTGCCTAGCCCTTCGTAAGTGCAGGTCCTAAATGAGCTTTTTTCTCTGTTCCCTCAACACAATCCAGATTCTTTTGGGGAGTTACCAGTACAGTAACCATACCAGGAAGTACTTAATTTATTAAGCTACTGCTTTTCTAAAGCTCAGTGGAGATATTTACTGATAAACAGCTACCTACGCAGTATGTTCATGTCGTTCCTAAATGAGCTTTTATCTCTCTCCCCTCACCACAAATCAGATTCTTCTGAGGAGTTCCCAGTACTTTATCCTTTCTCCTGTGTAATTACCTTAACAAGCTCCAGCTTTTTTTATTCTCAGACCGTTTACTCCCTGATATACAGCTGCCTACACCCTTCGTAAGTGCAGGTCCTAAATGAGCTTTTTTCTCTGTTCCCTCACCACAATCCAGATTCTTTTGGGGAGTTACCAGTACAGTAACCATACCAGGAAGTACTTAATTTATTAAGCTACTGCTTTTCTTAATCTCAGTGGAAATATTTACTGATAAACAGCTACCTACGCAGCATGTTAATGTCGTTCCTAAATGAGCTTTTATCTCTCTTCCCTCACCACAAATCAGATTCTTCTGAGGAGTTCCCAGTACATTATCCTTTCCCATGTGTAATTACCTTAACAAGCTCCAGCTGTTTTTATTCTCAGAAGCTTTACTCCCTGATATACAGCTGCCTACCCCCTTCGTAAGTGCAGGTCCTAAATGAGCTTTTTTCTCTGTTCCCTCACCACAATCCAGATTCTTTGGGGGAGTTACCAGTACAGTAAACATACCAGGAAGTACTTAATTTATTAAGCTACTGCTTTTCTAAAGCTTAGTGGAGATATTTACTGATAAACAGCTACCTACGCAGCATGTACATGTCGTTCCTAAATGAACTTTTATCTCTCTCCCCTCACCACAAATCAGATTCTTCTGAGGAATTCCCAGTACTTTATCCTTTCTCCTGTGTAATTACCTTAACAAGCTCCAGCTGTTTTTATTCTCAGAAGGTTTACTCCCTGATATACAGCTGCCTACCCCCTTCGTAAGTGCAGGTCCTAAATGAGCTTTTTTCTCTGTTCCCTCACCACAATCCAGATTCTTTTGGGGAGTTACCAGTACAGTAACCATACCAGGAAGTATTTAATTTATTAAGCTACTGCTTTTCTTAATCTCAGTGGAGATATTTACTGATAAACAGCTACCTACGCAGCATGTTCATGTCGTTCCTAAATGAGCTTTTATCTCTCTCCCCTCAACACAAATCAGATTCTTCTGAGGAGTTCCCAGTACATTATCCTTTCCCCTGTGTAATTACCTTAACAAGCTCCAGCTGTTTTTATTCTCAGAAGGTTTAGTCCCTGATATACAGCTGCCTACCCCCTTCGTAAGTGCAGGTCCTAAATGAGCTTTTTTCTCTGTTCCCTCACCACAATCCAGATTCTTTTGGGGAGTTACCAGTACAGTAACCATACCAGGAAGTACTTAATTTATTAAGCTACTGCTTTTCTTAATCTCAGTGGAGATATTTACTGATAAACAGCTACCTACGCAGCATGTTCATGTCGTTCCTAAATGAGCTTTTATCTCTCTCCCCTCACCACAAATCAGATTCTTCTGAGGTGTTCCCAGTACATTATCCTCTCCCCTGTGTAATTAACTTAACAAGCTGCAGCTGTTTTTATTCTCAGAAGCTTTACTCCCTGATATACAGCTGCCTACCCCCTTCGTAAGTGCAGGTCCTAAATGAGCTTTTTTCTCTGTTCCCTCACCACAATCCAGATTCTTTTGGGGAGTTACCAGTACAGTAAACATACCAGGAAGTACTTAATTTATTAAACTACTGCTTTTCTAAAGCTTAGTGGAGATATTTACTGATAAACAGCTACCTACGCAGCATGTACATGTCGTTCCTAAATGAACTTTTATCTCTCTCCCCTCACCACAAATCAGATTCTTCTGTGGAGTTCCCAGTACTTTATCCTTTCTCCTGTGTAATTACCTTAACAAGCTCCAGCTGTTTTTATTCTCAGAAGGTTTACTCCCTGATATACAGCTGCCTACCCCCTTCGTAAGTGCAGGTCCTAAATGAGCTTTTTTCTCTGTTCCCTCACCCCAATCCAGATTCTTTTGGGGAGTTACCAGTACAGTAACCATACCAGGAAGTATTTAATTTATTAAGCTACTGCTTTTCTTAATCTCAGTGGAGATATTTACTGATAAACAGCTACCTACTCAGCATGTTCATGTCGTTCCTAAATGAGCTTTTATCTCTCTCCCCTCACCACAAATCAGATTCTTCTGAGGAGTTCCCAGTACATTATCCTTTCCCCTGTGTAATTACATTAACAAGCTCCAGCTGTTTTTATTCTCAGAAGGTTTAGTCCCTGATATACAGCTGCCTACCCCCTTCGTAAGTGCAGGTCCTAAATGAGCTTTTTTCTCTGTTCCCTCACCACAATCCAGATTCTTTTGGGGAGTTACCAGTACAGTAACCATACCAGGAAGTACTTAATTTATTAAGCTACTGCTTTTCTTAATCTCAGTGGAGATATTTACTGATAAACAGCTACCTACGCAGCATGTTCATGTCGTTCCTAAATGAGCTTTTATCTCTCTCCCCTCACCACAAATCAGATTCTTCTGAGGAGTTCCCAGTACATTATCCTTTCCCCTGTGTAATTACCTTAACAAGCTCCAGATGTTTTTATTCTCAGAAGGTTTACTCCCTGATATACAGCTGCCTACCCCCTTCGTAAGTGCAGGTCTTAAATGAGCTTTTTTCTCTGTTCCCTCACCACAATCCAGATTCTTTTGGAGAGTTACCAGTACAGTAACCATACCAGGAAGTACTTAATTTATTAAGCTACTGCTTTTCTTAATCTCAGTGGAGATATTTACTGATAAACAGCTACCTACGCAGCATGTTTATGTCGTTCTTAAATGAGCTTTTATCTCTCTCCCCTCACCACAAATCAGATTCTTCTGAGGAGTTCCCAGTACATTATCCTTTCCCCTGTGTAATTACCTTAACAAGCTCCAGCTGTTTTTATTCTCAGAAGCTTTACTCCCTGATATACAGCTGCCTACCCCCTTCGAAAGTGCAGGTCCTAAATGAGCTTTTTTCTCTGTTCCCTCACCACAATCCAGATTCTTTTGGGGAGTTACCAGTACAGTAACCATACCAGGAAGTACTTAATTTATTAAGCTACTGCTTTTCTTAATCTCAGTGGAGATATTTACTGATAAACAGCTACCTACGCAGCATGTTCATGTCGTTCCTAAATGAGCTTTTATCTCTCTCCCCTCACCACAAATCAGATTCTTCTGAGGAGTTCCCAGTACATTATCCTTTCCCCTTTGTAATTACCTTAACAAGCTGCAGCTGTTTTTATTCTCAGAAGCTTTACTCCCTGATATACAGCTGCCTACCCCCTTCGTAAGTGCAGGTCCTAAATGAGCTTTTTTCTCTGTTCCCTCACCACAATCCAGATTCTTTTGGGGAGTTACCAGTACAGTAACCATACCAGGAAGTACTTAATTTATTAAGCTACTGCTTTTCTAAAGCTCAGTGGAGATATTTACTGATAAACAGCTACCTACGCAGCATGTTCATGTCGTTCCTAAATGAGCTTTTATCTCTCTCCCCTCACCACAAATCAGATTCTTCTGAGGAGTTCCCAGTACTTTATCCTTTCTCCTGTGTAATTACCTTAACAAGCTCCAGCTGTTTTTATTCTCAGAAGGTTTACTCCCTCATATACAGCTGCCTACCCCCTTCGTAAGTGCAGGTCCTAAATGAGCTTTTTTCTCTGTTCCCTCACAACAATCCAGATTCTTTTGTGGAGTTACCGGACAGTATCCATACCAGGAAGTACTTAATTTATTAAGCTACTGCTTTTCTTAATCTCAGTGGTGATATTTACTGTTAAACAGCTACCTACGCAGCATGTTCATGTCGTTCCTAAATGAGCTTTTATCTCTCTCCCCTCACCACAAATCAGATTCTTCTGAGGAGTTACCAGTACATTATCCTTTCCCCTGTGTAATTACCTTAACAAGCTCCAGCTGTTTTTATTCTCAGAAGGTTTACTCCCTGATATACAGCTGCCTACCCCCTTCGTAAGTGCAGGTCCTAAATGAGCTTTCTTCTCTGTTCCCTCACCACAATCCAGATTCTTTTGGGGAGTTACCAGTACAGTAACCATACCAGGAAGTACTTAATTTATTAAGCTACTGCTTTTCTTAATCTCAGTGGAGATATTTACTGATAAACAGCTACCTACGCAGCATGTTCATGTCGTTCCTAAATGAGCTTTTATCTCTCTCCCCTCACCACAAATCAGATTCTTCTGAGGAGTTCCCAGTACATTATCCTTTCCCCTTTGTAATTACCTTAACAAACTGCAGCTGTTTTTATTCTCAGAAGCGTTACTCCCTGATATACAGCTGCCTACCACCTTCGTAAGTGCAGGTCCTAAATGAGCTTTTTTCTCTGTTTCCTCACCACAATCCAGATTCTTTTGGGGAGTTACCAGTACAGTAAGCATACCAGGAAGTACTTAATTTATTAAGCTACTGCTTTTCTAAAGCTCAGTGTAGATATTTACTGATAAACAGCTACCTACGCAGCATGTTCATGTCGTTCCTAAATGAGCTTTTATCTCTCTCCCCTCACCACAAATCAGATTCTTCTGAGGAGTTCCCAGTACTTTATCCTTTCTCCTGTGTAATTACCTTAACAAGCTCCAGATGTTTTTATTCTCAGAAGGTTTACTCCCTGATATACAGCTGCCTACCCCCTTCGTAAGTGCAGGTCCTAAATGAGCTTTTTTCTCTGTTCCCTCACCACAATCCAGATTCTTTTGGGGAGTTACCGGACAGTAACCATACCTGGAAGTACTTAATTTATTAAGCTACTGCTTTTCTTAATCTCAGTGGTGATATTTACTGTTAAACAGCTACCTACGCAGCATGTTCATGTCGTTCCTAAATGAGCTTTTATCTCTCTCCCCTCACCACAAATCAGATTCTTCTGAGGAGTTCCCAGTACATTATCCTTTCCCCTGTGTAATTACCTTAACAAGCTGCAGCTGTTTTTATTCTCAGAAGGTTTACTCCCTGATATACAGCTGCCTACCCCCTTCGTAAGTGCAGGTCCTAAATGAGCTTTTTTCTCTGTTCCCTCACCACAATCCAGATTCTTTTGGGGAGTTACCAGTACAGTAACCATACCAGGAAGTACTTAATTTATTAAGCTACTGCTTTTCTTAATCTCAGTGGAGATATTTACTTATAAACAGCTACCTACGCAGCATGTTCATGTCGTTCCTAAATGAGCTTTTATCTCTCTCCCCTCACCACAAATCAGATTCTTCTGAGGAGTTCCCAGTACATTATCCTTTCCCCTGTGTAATTACCTTAACAAGCTGCAGCTGTTTTTATTCTCAGAAGCTTTACTCCCTGATATACAGCTGCCTAGCCCCTTCGTAAGTGCAGGTCCTAAATGAGCTTTTTTCTCTGTTCCCTCACCACAATCCAGATTCTTTTGGGAAGTTACCAGTACAGTAACCATACCAGGAAGTACTTAATTTATTAAGCTACTGCTTTTCTAAAGCTCAGTGGAGATATTTACTGACAAACAGCTACCTACGCAGCATGTTCATGTCGTTCCTAAATGAGCTTTTATCTCTCTCCCCTCACCACAAATCATATTCTTCTGAGGAGTTCCCAGTACTTCATCCTTTCTCCTGTGTAATTACCTTAACAAGCTCCAGCTGTTTTTATTCTCAGAAGGTTTACTCCCTGATATACAGCTGCCTACCCCTTTCGAAAGTGCAGGTCCTAAATGAGCTTTTTTCTCTGTTCCCTCACCACAATCCAGATTCTTTTGGGGAGTTACCAGTACAGTATCCATACCAGGAAGTACTTAATTTATTAAGCTACTGCTTTTCTTAATCTCAGTGGAGATATTTACTGATAAACAGCTACCTACGCAGCATGTTCATGTCGTTCCTAAATGAGCTTTTATCTCTCTCCCCTCACCACAAATCAGATTCTTCTGAGGAGTTCCCAGTACATTATCCTTTCCCCTTTGTAATTTCCTTAACAAGCTCCAGCTGTTTTTATTCTCAGAAGGTTTACTCCCTGATATACAGCTGCCTACCCCCTTCGTAAGTGCAGGTCCTAAATGAGCTTTTTTCTCTGTTCCCTCACCACAATCCAGATTCTTTTGGGAGTTACCAGTACAGTAACCATACCAGGAAGTACTTAATTTATTAAGCTACTGCTTTTCTTAATCTCAGAGGAGATATTTACTGATAAACAGCTACCTACGCAGCATGTTCATGTCGTTCCTAAATGAGCTTTTATCTCTCTCCCCTCACCACAAATCAGATTCTTCTGAGGAGTTCCCAGTACATTATCCTTTCCCCTGTGTAATTACCTTAACAAGCTCCAGCTGTTTTTATTCTCAGAAGGTTTACTCCCTGATATAAAGCTGCCTACCCCCTTCGTAAGTGCAGGTCCTAAATGAGCTTTTTTCTCTGTTCCCTCACCACAATCCAGATTCTTTTGGAGAGTTACCAGTACAGTAACCATACCAGGAAGTACTTAATTTATTAAGCTACTGCTTTTCTTAATCTCAGTGGAGATATTTACTGATAAACAGCTACCTACGCAGCATGTTTATGTCGTTCTTAAATGAGCTTTTATCTCTCTCCCCTCACCACAAATCAGATTCTTCTGAGGAGTTCCCAGTACATTATCCTTTCCCCTGTGTAATTACCTTAACAAGCTCCAGCTGTTTTTATTCTCAGAAGCTTTACTCCCTGATATACAGCTGCCTACCCCCTTCGAAAGTGCAGGTCCTAAATGAGCTTTTTTCTCTGTTCCCTCACCACAATCCAGATTCTTTTGGGGAGTTACCAGTACAGTAACCATACCAGGAAGTACTTAATTTATTAAGCTACTGCTTTTCTTAATCTCAGTGGAGATATTTACTGATAAACAGCTACCTACGCAGCATGTTCAAGTCGTTCCTAAATGAGCTTTTATCTCTCTCCCCTCACCACAAATCAGATTCTTCTGAGGAGTTCCCAGTACTTTATCCTTTCTCCTGTGTAATTACCTTAACAAGCTCCAGCTGTTTTTATTCTCAGAAGGTTTACTCCCTGATATACAGCTGCCTACCCCCTTCGTAAGTGCAGGTCCTAAATGAGCTTTTTTCTCTGTTCCCTCACCACAATCCAGATTCTTTTGGGGAGTTACCAGTACAGTAACCATACCAGGAAGTATTTAATTTATTAAGCTACTGCTTTTCTTAATCTCAGTGGAGATATTTACTGATAAACAGCTACCTACGCAGCATGGTCATGTCGTTCCTAAATGAGCTTTTATCTCTCTCCCCTCACCACAAATCAGATTCTTCTGAGGAGTTCCCAGTACATTATCCTTTCCCCTGTGTAATTACCTTAACAAGCTGCAGCTGTTTTTATTCTCAGAAGCTTTACTCCCTAATATACAGCTGCCTACCCCCTTCGTAAGTGCAGGTCCTAAATGAGCTTTTTTCTCTGTTCCCTCACCACAATCCAGATTCTTTTGGGGAGTTACCAGTACAGTAACCATACCAGGAAGTACTTAATTTATTAAGCTACTGCTTTTCTAAAGCTCAGGGGAGATATTTACTGATGAACAGCTACCTACGCAGCATGTTCATGTCGTTCCTAAATGAGCTTTTATCTCTCTCCCCTCACCACAAATCAGATTCTTCTGAGGAGTTCCCAGTACATTATCCTTTCCCCTGTGTAATTACCTTAACAAGATGCAGCTGTTTTTATTCTCAGAAGCTTTACTCCCTGATATACAGCTGCCTACCCCCTTCGTAAGTGCAGGTCCTAAATGAGCTTTTTTCTCTGTTCCCTCACCACAATCCAGATTCTTTTGGGGAGTTACCAGTACAGTAACCATACCAGGAAGTACTTAATTTATTAAGCTACTGCTTTTCTAAAGCTCAGTGGAGATATTTACTGATAACCAGCTACCTACGCAGCATGTTCATGTCGTTCCTAAATGAGCTTTTATCTCTCTCCCCTCACCACAAATCAGATTCTTCTGAGGAGTTCCCAGTACTTTATCCTTTCTCCTGTGTAATTACCTTAACAAGCTCCAGCTGTTTTTATTCTCAGAAGGTTTACTCCCTGATATACAGCTGCCTACCCCCTTTGTAAGTGCAGTTCCTAAATGAGCTTTTTTCTGTCTTCCCTCACCACAATCCAGATTCTTTTGGGGAGTTACCAGTACAGTAACCATACCAGGAAGTACTTAATTTATTAAGCTACTGCTTTTCTTAATCTCAGTGGAGATATTTACTGATAAACAGCTACCTACGCAGCATGTTCATGTCGTTCCTAAATGAGCTTTTATCTCTCTCCCCTCACCACAAATCAGATTCTTCTGAGGAGTTCCCAGTACATTATCCTTTCCCCTGTGTAATTACCTTAACAAGCTCCAGCTGTTTTTATTCTCAGAAGCTTTACTCCCTGATATACAGCTGCCTACCCCCTTCGAAAGTGCAGGTCCTAAATGAGCTTTTTTCTCTGTTCCCTCACCACAATCCAGATTCTTTTGGGGAGTTACCAGTACTGTAACCATACCAGGAAGTACTTAATTTATTAAGCTACTGCTTTTCTTAATCTCAGTGGAGATATTTACTGATAAACAGCTACCTACGCAGCATGTTCATGTCGTTCCTAAATGAGCTTTTATCTCTCTCCCCTCACCACAAATCAGATTCTTCTGAGGAGTTCCCAGTACATTATCCTTTCCCCTTTGTAAATACCTTAACAAGCTGCAGCTGTTTTTATTCTCAGAAGCTTTACTCCCTGATATACAGCTGCCTACCCCCTTCGTAAGTGCAGGTCCTAAATGAGCTTTTTTCTCTGTTCCCTCACCACAATCCAGATTCTTTTGGGGAGTTACCAGTACAGTAACCATACCAGGAAGTACTTAATTTATTAAGCTACTGCTTTTCTAAAGCTCAGTGGAGATATTTACTGATAAACAGCTACCTACGCAGCATGTTCATGTCGTTCCTAAATGAGCTTTTATCTCTCTCCCCTCACCACAAATCAGATTCTTCTGAGGAGTTCCCAGGACTTTATCCTTTCTCCTGTGTAATTACCTTAACAAGCTCCAGGTGTTTTTATTCTCAGAAGGTTTACTCCCTCATATACAGCTCCCTACCCCCTTCGTAAGTGCAGGTCCTAAATGAGCTTTTTTCTCTGTTCCCTCACAACAATCCAGATTCTTTTGGGGAGTTACCGGACAGTAACCATACCAGGAAGTACTTAATTTAGTAAGCTACTGCTTTTCTTAATCTCAGTGGTGATATTTACTGTTAAACAGCTACCTACGCAGCATGTTCATGTCGTTCCTAAATGAGCTTTTATCTCTCTCCCCTCACCACAAATCAGATTCTTCTGAGGAGTTACCAGTACATTATCCTTTCCCCTGTGTAATTACCTTAACAAGCTCCAGCTGTTTTTATTCTCAGAAGGTTTACTCCCTGATATACAGCTGCCTACCCCCTTCGTAAGTGCAGGTCCTAAATGAGCTTTCTTCTCTGTTCCCTCACCACAATCCAGATTCTTTTGGGGAGTTACCAGTACAGTAACCATACCAGGAAGTACTTAATTTATTAAGCTACTGCTTTTCTTAATCTCAGTGGTGATATTTACTGTTAAACAGCTACCTACGCAGCATGTTCATGTCGTTCCTAAATGAGCTTTTATCTCTCTCCCCTCACCACAAATCAGATTCTTCTGAGGAGTTCCCAGTACATTATCCTTTCCCCTGTGTAATTACCTTAACAAGCTCCAGCTGTTTTTATTCTCAGAAGGTTTACTCCCTGATATACAGCTGCCTACCCCCTTCGTAAGTGCAGGTCCTAAATGAGCTTTCTTCTCTGTTCCCTCACCACAATCCAGATTCTTTTGGGGAGTTACCAGTACAGTAACCATACCAGGAAGTACTTAATTTATTAAGCTACTGCTTTTCTTAATCTCAGTGGAGATATTTACTGATAAACAGCTACCTACGCAGCATGTTCATGTCGTTCCTAAATGAGCTTTTATCTCTCTCCCCTCACCACAAATCAGATTCTTCTGAGGAGTTCCCAGTACATTATCCTTTCCCCTTTGTAATTACCTTAACAAACTGCAGCTGTTTTTATTCTCAGAAGCGTTACTCCCTGATATACAGCTGCCTACCCCCTTCGTAAGTGCAGGTCATAAATGAGCTTTTTTCTCTGTTTCCTCACCACAATCCAGATTCTTTTGGGGAGTTACCAGTACAGTAACCATACCAGGAAGTACTTAATTTATTAAGCTACTGCTTTTCTAAAGCTCAGTGTAGATATTTACTGATAAACAGCTACCTACGCAGCATGTTCATGTCGTTCCTAAATGAGCTTTTATCTCTCTCCCCTCACCACAAATCAGATTCTTCTGAGGAGTTCCCAGTACTTTATCCTTTCTCCTGTGTAATTACCTTAACAAGCTCCAGCTGTTTTTATTCTCAGAAGGTTTACTCCCTGATATACAGCTGCCTACCCCCTTCGTAAGTGCAGGTCCTAAATGAGCTTTTTTCTCTGTTCCCTCACCACAATCCAGATTCTTTTGGCGAGTTACCGGACAGTAACCATACCAGGAAGTACTTAATTTATTAAGCTACTGCTTTTCTTAATATCAGTGGTGATATTTACTTTTAAACAGCTACCTACGCAGCATGTTCATGTCGTTCCTAAATGAGCTTTTATCTCTCTCCCCTCACCACAAATCAGATTCTTCTGAGGAGTTCCCAGTACATTATCCTTTCCCCTGTGTAATTACCTTAACAAGCTCCAGCTGTTTTTATTCTCAGAAGGTTTACTCCCTGATATACAGCTGCCTACCCCCTTTGTAAGTGCAGTTCCTAAATGAGCTTTTTTCTGTCTTCCCTCACCACAATCCAGATTCTTTTGGGGAGTTACCAGTACAGTAACCATACCAGGAAGTACTTAATTTATTAAGCTACTGCTTTTCTTAATCTCAGTGGAGATATTTACTGATAAACAGCTACCTACGCAGCATGTTCATGTCGTTCCTAAATGAGCTTTTATCTCTCTCCCCTCACCACAAATCAGATTCTTCTGAGGAGTTCCCAGTACATTATCCTTTCCCCTGTGTAATTACCTTAACAAGCTCCAGCTGTTTTTATTCTCAGAAGCTTTACTCCCTGATATACAGCTGCCTACCCCCTTCGAAAGTGCAGGTCCTAAATGAGCTTTTTTCTCTGTTCCCTCACCACAATCCAGATTCTTTTGGGGAGTTACCAGTACTGTAACCATACCAGGAAGTACTTAATTTATTAAGCTACTGCTTTTCTTAATCTCAGTGGAGATATTTACTGATAAACAGCTACCTACGCAGCATGTTCATGTCGTTCCTAAATGAGCTTTTATCTCTCTCCCCTCACCACAAATCAGATTCTTCTGAGGAGTTCCCAGTACATTATCCTTTCCCCTTTGTAAATACCTTAACAAGCTGCAGCTGTTTTTATTCTCAGAAGCTTTACTCCCTGATATACAGCTGCCTACCCCCTTCGTAAGTGCAGGTCCTAAATGAGCTTTTTTCTCTGTTCCCTCACCACAATCCAGATTCTTTTGGGGAGTTACCAGTACAGTAACCATACCAGGAAGTACTTAATTTATTAAGCTACTGCTTTTCTAAAGCTCAGTGGAGATATTTACTGATAAACAGCTACCTACGCAGCATGTTCATGTCGTTCCTAAATGAGCTTTTATCTCTCTCCCCTCACCACAAATCAGATTCTTCTGAGGAGTTCCCAGGACTTTATCCTTTCTCCTGTGTAATTACCTTAACAAGCTCCAGGTGTTTTTATTCTCAGAAGGTTTACTCCCTCATATACAGCTCCCTACCCCCTTCGTAAGTGCAGGTCCTAAATGAGCTTTTTTCTCTGTTCCCTCACAACAATCCAGATTCTTTTGGGGAGTTACCGGACAGTAACCATACCAGGAAGTACTTAATTTAGTAAGCTACTGCTTTTCTTAATCTCAGTGGTGATATTTACTGTTAAACAGCTACCTACGCAGCATGTTCATGTCGTTCCTAAATGAGCTTTTATCTCTCTCCCCTCACCACAAATCAGATTCTTCTGAGGAGTTACCAGTACATTATCCTTTCCCCTGTGTAATTACCTTAACAAGCTCCAGCTGTTTTTATTCTCAGAAGGTTTACTCCCTGATATACAGCTGCCTACCCCCTTCGTAAGTGCAGGTCCTAAATGAGCTTTCTTCTCTGTTCCCTCACCACAATCCAGATTCTTTTGGGGAGTTACCAGTACAGTAACCATACCAGGAAGTACTTAATTTATTAAGCTACTGCTTTTCTTAATCTCAGTGGTGATATTTACTGTTAAACAGCTACCTACGCAGCATGTTCATGTCGTTCCTAAATGAGCTTTTATCTCTCTCCCCTCACCACAAATCAGATTCTTCTGAGGAGTTCCCAGTACATTATCCTTTCCCCTGTGTAATTACCTTAACAAGCTCCAGCTGTTTTTATTCTCAGAAGGTTTACTCCCTGATATACAGCTGCCTACCCCCTTCGTAAGTGCAGGTCCTAAATGAGCTTTCTTCTCTGTTCCCTCACCACAATCCAGATTCTTTTGGGGAGTTACCAGTACAGTAACCATACCAGGAAGTACTTAATTTATTAAGCTACTGCTTTTCTTAATCTCAGTGGAGATATTTACTGATAAACAGCTACCTACGCAGCATGTTCATGTCGTTCCTAAATGAGCTTTTATCTCTCTCCCCTCACCACAAATCAGATTCTTCTGAGGAGTTCCCAGTACATTATCCTTTCCCCTTTGTAATTACCTTAACAAACTGCAGCTGTTTTTATTCTCAGAAGCGTTACTCCCTGATATACAGCTGCCTACCCCCTTCGTAAGTGCAGGTCATAAATGAGCTTTTTTCTCTGTTTCCTCACCACAATCCAGATTCTTTTGGGGAGTTACCAGTACAGTAACCATACCAGGAAGTACTTAATTTATTAAGCTACTGCTTTTCTAAAGCTCAGTGTAGATATTTACTGATAAACAGCTACCTACGCAGCATGTTCATGTCGTTCCTAAATGAGCTTTTATCTCTCTCCCCTCACCACAAATCAGATTCTTCTGAGGAGTTCCCAGTACTTTATCCTTTCTCCTGTGTAATTACCTTAACAAGCTCCAGCTGTTTTTATTCTCAGAAGGTTTACTCCCTGATATACAGCTGCCTACCCCCTTCGTAAGTGCAGGTCCTAAATGAGCTTTTTTCTCTGTTCCCTCACCACAATCCAGATTCTTTTGGCGAGTTACCGGACAGTAACCATACCAGGAAGTACTTAATTTATTAAGCTACTGCTTTTCTTAATATCAGTGGTGATATTTACTTTTAAACAGCTACCTACGCAGCATGTTCATGTCGTTCCTAAATGAGCTTTTATCTCTCTCCCCTCACCACAAATCAGATTCTTCTGAGGAGTTCCCAGTACATTATCCTTTCCCCTGTGTAATTACCTTAACAAGCTCCAGCTGTTTTTATTCTCAGAAGGTTTACTCCCTGATATACAGCTGCCTACCCCCTTCGTAAGTGCAGGTCCTAAATGAGCTTTTTTCTCTGTTCCCTCACCACAATCCAGATTCTTTTGGGGAGTTACCAGTACAGTAACCATACCAGGAAGTACTTAATTTATTAAGCTACTGCTTTTCTTAATCTCAGTGGAGATATTTACTTATAAACAGCTACCTACGCAGCATGTTCATGTCGTTCCTAAATGAGCTTTTATCTCTCTCCCCTCACCACAAATCAGATTCTTCTGAGGAGTTCCCAGTACATTATCCTTTCCCCTGTGTAATTACCTTAACAAGCTGCAGCTGTTTTTATTCTCAGAAGCTTTACTCCCTGATATACAGCTGCCTAACCCCTTCGTAAGTGCAGGTCCTAAATGAGCTTTTTTCTCTGTTCCCTCACCACAATCCAGATTCTTTTGGGAAGTTACCAGTACAGTAACCATACCAGGAAGTACTTAATTTATTAACCTACTGCTTTTCTAAAGCTCAGTGGAGATATTTACTGACAAACAGCTACCTACGCAGCATGTTCATGTCGTTCCTAAATGAGCTTTTATCTCTCTCCCCTCACCACAAATCATATTCTTCTGAGGAGTTCCCAGTACTTCATCCTTTCTCCTGTGTAATTACCTTAACAAGCTCCAGCTGTTTTTATTCTCAGAAGGTTTACTCCCTGATATACAGCTGCCTACCCCCTTCGAAAGTGCAGGTCCTAAATGAGCTTTTTTCTCTGTTCCCTCACCACAATCCAGATTCTTTTGGGGAGTTACCAGTACAGTATCCATACCAGGAAGTACTTAATTTATTAAGCTACTGCTTTTCTTAATCTCAGTGGAGATATTTACTGATAAACAGCTACCTACGCAGCATGTTCATGTCGTTCCTAAATGAGCTTTTATCTCTCTCCCCTCACCACAAATCAGATTCTTCTGAGGAGTTCCCAGTACATTATCCTTTCCCCTGTGTAATTACCTTAACAAGCTCCAGCTGTTTTTATTCTCAGAAGCTTTACTCCCTGATATACAGCTGCCTACCCCCTTCGAAAGTGCAGGTCCTAAATGAGCTTTTTTCTCTGTTCCCTCACCACAATCCAGATTCTTTTGGGGAGTTACCAGTACAGTAACCATACCAGGAAGTATTTCATTTATTAAGCTACTGCTTTTCTTAATCTCAGTGGAGATATTTACTGATAAACAGCTACCTACGCAGCATGGTCATGTCGTTCCTAAATGAGCTTTTATCTCTCTCCCCTCACCACAAATCAGATTCTTCTGAGGAGTTCCCAGTACATTATCCTTTCCCCTGTGTAATTACCTTAACAAGCTCCAGCTGTTTTTATTCTCAGAAGGTTTAGTCCCTGATATACAGCTGCCTACCCCCTTCGTAAGTGCAGGTCCTAAATGAGCTTTTTTCTCTGTTCCCTCACCACAATCCAGATTCTTTTGGGGAGTTACCAGTACAGTAACCATACCAGGAAGTACTTAATTTATTAAGCTACTGCTTTTCTTAATCTCAGTGGAGATATTTACTGATAAACAGCTACCTACGCAGCATGTTCATGTCGTTCCTAAATGAGCTTTTATCTCTCTCCCCTCACCACAAATCAGATTCTTCTGAGTAGTTCCCAGTACATTATCCTTTCCCCTGTGTAATTACCTTAACAAGCTCCAGCTGTTTTTATTCTCAGAAGGTTTAGTCCCTGATATACAGCTGCCTACCCCCTTCGTAAGTGCAGGTCCTAAATGAGCTTTTTTCTCTGTTCCCTCACCACAATCCAGATTCTTTTGGGGAGTTACCAGTACAGTAACCATACCAGGAAGTACTTAATTTATTAAGCTACTGCTTTTCTAAAGCTCAGTGGAGATATTTACTGATAAACAGCTACCTACGCAGCATGTTCATGTCGTTCCTAAATGAGCTTTTATCTCTCTCCCCTCACCACAAATCAGATTCTTCTGAGGAGTTCCCAGTACATTATCCTTTCCCCTGTGTAATTACCTTAACAATCTCCAGCTGTTTTTATTCTCAGAAGGTTTACTCCCTGATATACAGCTGCCTACCCCCTTCGTAAGTGCAGGTCCTAAATGAGCTTTTTTCTCTGTTCCCTCACCACAATCCAGATTCTTTTGGGGAGTTACCGGTACAGTAACCATACCAGGAAGTACTTAATTTATTAAGCTACTGCTTTTCTAAAGCTCAGTGGAGATATTTACTGATAAACAGCTACCTACCCAGCATGTTCATGTCGTTCCTAAATGAGCTTTTATCTCTCTCCCCTCACCACAAATCAGATTCTTCTGAGGAGTTCCCAGTACATTATCCTTTCCCCTGTGTAATAACCTTAACAAGCTCCAGCTGTTTTTATTCTCACAAGGTTTACTCGCTGATATACAGCTGCCTACCGCCTTCGTAAGTGCAGGTCCTAAATGAGCTTTTTTCTCTGTTCCCTCACCACAATCCAGATTCTTTTGGGGAGTTACCAGTACAGTAACCATACCAGGAAGTACTTAATTTATTAAGCTACTGCTTTTCTTAATCTCAGTGGAGATATTTACTGATAAACGGCTACCTACGCAGCATGTTCATGTCGTTCCTAAATGAGCTTTTATCTCTCTCCCCTCACCACAAATCAGATTCTTCTGAGGAGTTCCCTGTACTTTATCCTTTCCCCTGTGTAATTACCTTAACAAGCTGCAGCTGTTTTTATTCTCAGAAGCTTTACTCCCTGATATACAGCTGCCTACCACCTTCGTAAGTGCTGGTCCTAAATGAGCTTTTTTCTCTGTTCCCTCACCACAATCCAGATTCTTTTGGGGAGTTACCAGTACAGTAACCATACCAGGAAGTACTGAATTTATTAAGCTACTGCTTTTCTTAAACTCAGTGGAGATATTTACTGATAAACAGCTACCTACGCAGCATGTTCATGTCGTTCCTAAATGAGCTTTTATCTCTCTCCCCTCACCACAAATCAGATTCTTCTGAGGAGTTCCCAGTACATAAAACTTTCCCCTGTGTAATTACCTTAACAAGCTGCAGCTGTTTTTATTCTCAGAAGCTTTACTCCCTGATATACAGCTGCCTACCCCCTTCGTAAGTGCAGGTCCTAAATGAGCTTTTTTCTCTGTTCCCTCACCACAATCCAGATTCTTTTGGGGACTTACCAGTACAGTAACCATACCAGGAAGTACTTAATTTATTAAGCTACTGCTTTTCTAAAGCTCAGTGGAGATATTTACTGATAAACAGCTACCTACGCAGCATGTTCATGTCGTTCCTAAATGAGCTTTTATGTCTCTCCCCTCACCACAAATCAGATTCTTCTGAGGAGTTCCCAGTACTTTATCCTTTCTCCTGTGTAATTACCTTAACAATCTCCAGCTGTTTTTATTCTCAGAAGGTTTACTCCCTGATATACAGCTGCCTACCCCCTTCGTAAGTGCAGGTCCTAAATGAGCTTTTTTCTCTGTTCCCTCACCACAATCCAGATTCTTTTGGGGAGTTACCAGTACAGTAACCATACCAGGAAGTACTTAATTTATTAAGCTACTGCTTTTCTAAAGCTCAGTGGAGATATTTACTGATAACCAGCTACCTACGCAGCATGTTCATGTCGTTCTTAAATGAGCTTTTATCTCTCTCCCCTCACCACAAATCAAATTCTTCTGAGGAGTTCCCAGTACATTATCCTTTCCCCTGTGTAATTACCTTAACAAGCTCCAGCTGTTTTTATTCTCAGAAGGTTTAGTATCTGATATACAGCCGCCTACCCCCTTCGTAAGTGCAGGTCCTAAATGAGCTTTTTTCTCTGTTCCCTCACCACAATCCAGATTCTTTTGGGGAGTTACCAGTACAGTAACCATACCAGGAAGTACTTAATTTATTAAGCTACTGCTTTTCTAAAGCTCAGTGGAGATATTTACTGATAAACAGCTACCTACGCAGCATGTTCATGTCGTTCCTAAATGAGCTTTTATCTCTCTCCCCTCACCACAAATCAGATTCTTCTGAGTAGTTCCCAGTACATTATCCTTTCCCCTGTGTAATTACCTTAACAAGCTCCAGCTGTTTTTATTCTCAGAAGGTTAACTCCCTGATATACAGCTGCCTACCCCCTTCGTAAGTGCAGGTCCTAAATGAGCTTTTTTCTCTGTTCCCTCACCACAATCCAGATTCTTTTGGAAAGTTACCAGTACAGTAACCATACCAGGAAGTACTTAATTTATTAAGCTACTGCTTTTCTAAAGCTCAGTGGAGATATTTACTGATAAACAGCTACCTACGCAGCATGTTCATGTCGTTCCTAAATGAGCTTTTATCTCTCTCCCCTCACCACAAATCAGATTCTTCTGAGGAGTTCCCAGTACATTATCCTTTCCCCTGTGTAATTACCTTAACAATCTGCAGCTGTTTTTATTCTCAGAAGGTTTACTCCCTGATATACAGCTGCCTACCCCCTTCGTAAGTGCAGGTCCTAAATGAGCTTTTTTCTCTGTTCCCTCACCACAATCCAGATTCTTTTGGGGAGTTACCAGTACAGTAACCATACCAGGAAGTACTTAATTTATTAAGCTACTGCTTTTCTTAATCTCAGTGGAGATATTTACTGATAAACAGCTACCTACGCAGCATGTTCATGTCGTTCCTAAATGAGCTTTTATCTCTCTCCCCTCACCACAAATCAGATTCTTCTGAGGAGTTCCCAGTACATTATCCTTTCCCCTGTGTAATTACCTTAACAAGCTGCAGCTGTTTTTATTCTCAGAAGCTTTACTCCTTGATATACAGCTGCCTACCCCCTTCGTAAGTGCAGGTCCTAAATGAGCTTTTTTCTCTGTTCCCACACCACAATCCAGATTCTTTTGGGGAGTTACCAGTACAGTAACCATACCAGGAAGTACTTAATTTATTAAGCTACTGCTTTTCTAAAGCTCAGTGGAGATATTTACTGATAAACAGCTACCTACGCAGCATGTTCATGTCGTTCCTAAATGAGCTTTTATCTCTCTCCCCTCACCACAAATCAGATTCTTCTGAGGAGTTCCCAGTACATTATCCTTTCCCCTGTGTAATTACCTTAACAAGCTCCAGCTGTTTTTATTCTCAGAAGGTTTACTCCCTGATATACAGCTGCCTACCCCCTTCGTAAGTGCAGGTCCTAAATGAGCTTTTTTCTCTGTTCCCTCACCACAATCCAGATTCTTTTGGGGAGTTACCAGTACAGTAACCATACCAGGAAGTATTTAATTTATTAAGCTACTGCTTTTCTTAATCTCAGTGGAGATATTTACTGATAAACAGCTACCTACGCAGCATGTTCATGTCGTTCCTAAATGAGCTTTTATCTCTCTCCCCTCACCACAAATCAGATTCTTCTGAGGAGTTCCCAGTACATTATCCTTTCCCCTGTGTAATTACCTTAACAAGCTCCAGCTGTTTTTATTCTCAGAAGGTTTAGTCCCTGATATACAGCTGCCTACCCCCTTCGTAAGTGCAGGTCCTAAATGAGCTTTTTTCTCTGTTCCCTCACCACAATCCAGATTCTTTTGGGGAGTTACCAGTACAGTAACCATACCAGGAAGTACTTAATTTATTAAGCTACTGCTTTTCTTAATCTCAGTGGAGATATTTACTGATAAACAGCTACCTACGCAGCATGTTCATGTCGTTCCTAAATGAGCTTTTATCTCTCTCCCCTCACCACAAATCAGATTCTTCTGAGGAGTTCCCAGTACTTTATCCTTTCTCCTGTGTAATTACCTTAACAAGCTCCAGCTGTTTTTATTCTCAGAAGGTTTACTCCCTGATATACAGCTGCCTACCCCCTTCGTAAGTGCAGGTCCTAAATGAGCTTTTTTCTCTGTTCCCTCACCACAATCCAGATTCTTTTGGGGATTTACCAGTACAGTAACCATACCAGGAAGCACTTAATTTATTAAGCTACTGCTTTTCTTAATCTCAGTGGAGATATTTACTGATAAACAGCTACGTACGCAGCATGTTCATGTCGTTCCTTAATGAGCTTTTATCTCTCTCCCCTCACCACAAATCAGATTCTTCTGAGGAGTTCCCAGTACATTATCCTTTCCCCTGTGTAATTACCTTAACAAGCTCCAGCTGTTTTTATTCTCAGAAGGTTTACTCCCTGATATACAGCTGCCTACCCCCTTCGTATGTGCAGGTCCTAAATGAGCTTTTTTCTCTGTTCCCTCACCACAATCCAGATTCTTTTGGGGAGTTACCAGTACAGTAACCATACCAGGAAGTACTTAATTTATTAACCTACTGCTTTTCTTAATCTCAGTGGAGATATTTACTGATAAACAGCTACCTAAGTAGCATGTTTATGTCGTTCCTTAATGAGCTTTTATCTCTCTCCACTCACCACAAATCAGATTCTTCTGAGGAGTTCCCAGTACATTATCCTTTCCCCTGTGTAATTACCTTAACAAGCTCCAGCTGTTTTTATTCTCAGAAGGTTTAGTCCCTGATATACAGCTGCCTACCCCCTTCGTAAGTGCAGGTCCTAAATGAGCTTTTTTCTCTGTTCCCTCACCACAATCCAGATTCTTTTGGGGAGTTACCAGTACAGTAACCATACCAGGAAGTACTTAATTTATTAAGCTACTGCTTTTCTTAATCTCAGTGGAGATATTTACTGATAAACAGCTACCTACGCAGCATGTTCATATCGTTCCTAAATGAGCTTTTATCTCTCTCCCCTCACCACAAATCAGATTCTTCTGAGGAGTTCCCAGTACATTATCCTTTCCCCTGTGTAATTACCTTAACAAGCTGCAGCTGTTTTTATTCTCAGAAGCTTTACTCCCTGATATACAGCTGCCTACCCCCTTCGTAAGTGCAGGTCCTAAATGAGCTTTTTTCTCTGTTCCCTCACCACAATCCAGATTCTTTTGGGGAGTTACCAGTACAGTAACCATACCAGGAAGTACTTAATTTATTAAGCTACTGCTTTTCTAAAGCTCAGTGGAGATATTTACTGATAAACAGCTACCTACGCAGCATGTTCATGTCGTTCCTAAATGAGCTTTTATCTCTCTCCCCTCACCACAAATCAGATTCTTCTGAGGAGTTCCCAGTACTTTATCCTTTCTCCTGTGTAATTACCTTAACAAGCTCCAGCTGTTTTGATTCTCAGAAGGTTTACTCCCTGATATACAGCTGCCTAACCCCTTCGTAAGTGCAGGTCCTAAATGAGCTTTTTTCTCTGTTCCCTCACCACAATCCAGATTCTTTTGGGGAGTTACCAGTACAGTAACCATACCAGGAAGTACTTAATTTATTAAGCTACTGCTTTTCTTAATCTCAGTGGAGATATTTACTGATAAACAGCTACCTACGCAGCATGTTCATGTCGTTCCTAAATGAGCTTTTATCTCTCTCCCCTCACCACAAATCAGATTCTTCTGAGGAGTTCCCAGTACATTATCCTTTCCCCTGTGTAATTACCTTAACAAGCTCCAGCTGTTTTTATTCTCAGAAGGTTTTCTCCCTGATATACAGCTGCCTACCCCCTTCGTAAGTGCAGGTCCTAAATGAGCTTTTTTCTCTGTTCCCTCACCACAATCCAGATTCTTTTGGGGAGTTACCAGTACAGTAACCATACCAGGAAGTACTTAATTTATTAAGCTACTGCTTTTCTTAATCTCAGTGGAGATATTTACTGATAAACAGCTACCTACGCAGCATGTTCATGTCGTTCCTAAATGAGCTTTTATCTCTCTCCCCTCACCACAAATCAGATTCTTCTGAGGAGTTCCCAGTACATTATCCTTTCCCCTGTGTAATTACCTTAACAAGATGCAGCTGTTTTTATTCTCAGAAGCTTTACTCCCTGATATACAGCTGCTTACCCCCTTCGTAAGTGCATATCCTAAATGAGCTTTTTTCTCTGTTCCCTCACCACAATCCAGATTCTTTTGGGGAGTTACCAGTACAGTAACCATACCAGGAAGTACTTAATTTATTAAGCTACTGCTTTTCTAAAGCTCAGTGGAGATATTTACTGATAAACAGCTACCTACGCAGCATGTTCATGTCGTTCCTAAATGAGCTTTTATCTCTCTCCCCTCACCACAAATCAGATTCTTCTGAGGAGTTCCCAGTACATTATCCTTTCCCCTGTGTAATTACCTTAACAAGCTCCAGCTGTTTTTATTCTCAGAAGGTTTAGTCCCTGATATACAGCTGCCTACCCCCTTCGTAAGTGCAGGTCCTAAATGAGCTTTTTTCTCTGTTCCCTCACCACAATCCAGATTCTTTTGGGGAGTTACCAGTACAGTAACCATACCAGGAAGTACTTAATTTATTAAGCTACTGCTTTTCTTAATCTCAGTGGAGATATTTACTGATAAACAGCTACCTACGCAGCATGTTCATGTCGTTCCTAAATGAGCTTTTATCTCTCTCCCCTCACCACAAATCAGATTCTTCTGAGGAGTTCCCAGTACTTTATCCTTTCTCCTGTGTAATTACCTTAACAAGCTCCAGCTGTTTTTATTCTCAGAAGGTTTACTCCCTGATATACAGCTGCCTACCCCCTTCGTAAGTGCAGGTCCTAAATGAGCTTTTTTCTCTGTTCCCTCACCACAATCCAGATTCTTTTGGGGATTTACCAGTACAGTAACCATACCAGGAAGTACTTAATTTATTAAGCTACTGCTTTTCTTAATCTCAGTGGAGATATTTACTGATAAACAGCTACGTACGCAGCATGTTCATGTCGTTCCTTAATGAGCTTTTATCTCTCTCCCCTCACCACAAATCAGATTCTTCTGAGGAGTTCCCAGTACTTTATCCTTTCCCCTGTGTAATTACCTTAACAAGCTCCAGCTGTTTTTATTCTCAGAAGGTTTACTCCCTGATATACAGCTGCCTACCCCCTTCGTATGTGCAGGTCCTAAATGAGCTTTTTTCTCTGTTCCCTCACCACAATCCAGATTCTTTTGGGGAGTTACCAGTACAGTAACCATACCAGGAAGTACTTAATTTATTAACCTACTGCTTTTCTTAATCTCAGTGGAGATATTCACTGATAAACAGCTACCTAAGTAGCATGTTTATGTCGTTCCTTAATGAGCTTTTATCTCTCTCCACTCACCACAAATCAGATTCTTCTGAGGAGTTCCCAGTACATTATCCTTTCCCCTGTGTAATTACCTTAACAAGCTCCAGCTGTTTTTATTCTCAGAAGGTTTAGTCCCTGATATACAGCTGCCTACCCCCTTCGTAAGTGCAGGTCCTAAATGAGCTTTTTTCTCTGTTCCCTCACCACAATCCAGATTCTTTTGGGGAGTTACCAGTACAGTAACCATACCAGGAAGTACTTAATTTATTAAGCTACTGCTTTTCTTAATCTCAGTGGAGATATTTACTGATAAACAGCTACCTACGCAGCATGTTCATATCGTTCCTAAATGAGCTTTTATCTCTCTCCCCTCACCACAAATCAGATTCTTCTGAGGAGTTACCAGTACATTATCCTTTCCCCTGTGTAATTACCTTAACAAGCTGCAGCTGTTTTTATTCTCAGAAGCTTTACTCCCTGATATACTGCTGCCTACCCCCTTCGTAAGTGCAGGTCCTAAATGAGCTTTTTTCTCTGTTCCCTCACCACAATCCAGATTCTTTTGGGGAGTTACCAGTACAGTAACCATACCAGGAAGTACTTAATTTATTAAGCTACTGCTTTTCTAAAGCTCAGTGGAGATATTTACTGATAAACAGCTACCTACGCAGCATGTTCATGTCGTTCCTAAATGAGCTTTTATCTCTCTCCCCTCACCACAAATCAGATTCTTCTGAGGAGTTCCCAGTACTTTATCCTTTCTCCTGTGTAATTACCTTAACAAGCTCCAGCTGTTTTGATTCTCAGAAGGTTTACTCCCTGATATACAGCTGCCTAACCCCTTCGTAAGTGCAGGTCCTAAATGAGCTTTTTTCTCTGTTCCCTCACCACAATCCAGATTCTTTTGGGGAGTTACCAGTACAGTAACCATACCAGGAAGTACTTAATTTATTAAGCTACTGCTTTTCTTAATCTCAGTGGAGATATTTACTGATAAACAGCTACCTACGCAGCATGTTCATGTCGTTCCTAAATGAGCTTTTATCTCTCTCCCCTCACCACAAATCAGATTCTTCTGAGGAGTTCCCAGTACTTTATCCTTTCTCCTGTGTAATTACCTTAACAAGCTCCAGCTGTTTTTATTCTCAGAAGGTTTACTCCCTGATATACAGCTGCCTACCCCCTTCGTAAGTGCAGGTCCTAAATGAGCTTTTTTCTCTGTTCCCTCACCACAATCCAGATTCTTTTGGGGATTTACCAGTACAGTAACCATACCAGGAAGCACTTAATTTATTAAGCTACTGCTTTTCTTAATCTCAGTGGAGATATTTACTGATAAACAGCTACGTACGCAGCATGTTCATGTCGTTCCTTAATGAGCTTTTATCTCTCTCCCCTCACCACAAATCAGATTCTTCTGAGGAGTTCCCAGTACATTATCCTTTCCCCTGTGTAATTACCTTAACAAGCTCCAGCTGTTTTTATTCTCAGAAGGTTTACTCCCTGATATACAGCTGCCTACCCCCTTCGTATGTGCAGGTCCTAAATGAGCTTTTTTTCTCTGTTCCCTCACCACAATCCAGATTCTTTTGGGGAGTTACCAGTACAGTAACCATACCAGGAAGTACTTAATTTATTAACCTACTGCTTTTCTTAATCTCAGTGGAGATATTTACTGATAAACAGCTACCTAAGTAGCATGTTTATGTCGTTCCTTAATGAGCTTTTATCTCTCTCCACTCACCACAAATCAGATTCTTCTGAGGAGTTCCCAGTACATTATCCTTTCCCCTGTGTAATTACCTTAACAAGCTCCAGCTGTTTTTATTCTCAGAAGGTTTAGTCCCTGATATACAGCTGCCTACCCCCTTCGTAAGTGCAGGTCCTAAATGAGCTTTTTTCTCTGTTCCCTCACCACAATCCAGATTCTTTTGGGGAGTTACCAGTACAGTAACCATACCAGGAAGTACTTAATTTATTAAGCTACTGCTTTTCTTAATCTCAGTGGAGATATTTACTGATAAACAGCTACCTACGCAGCATGTTCATATCGTTCCTAAATGAGCTTTTATCTCTCTCCCCTCACCACAAATCAGATTCTTCTGAGGAGTTCCCAGTACATTATCCTTTCCCCTGTGTAATTACCTTAACAAGCTGCAGCTGTTTTTATTCTCAGAAGCTTTACTCCCTGATATACAGCTGCCTACCCCCTTCGTAAGTGCAGGTCCTAAATGAGCTTTATTCTCTGTTCCCTCACCACAATCCAGATTCTTTTGGGGAGTTACCAGTACAGTAACCATACCAGGAAGTACTTAATTTATTAAGCTACTGCTTTTCTAAAGCTCAGTGGAGATATTTACTGATAAACAGCTACCTACGCAGCATGTTCATGTCGTTATTAAATGAGCTTTTATCTCTCTCCCCTCACCACAAATCAGATTCTTCTGAGGAGTTCCCAGTACTTTATCCTTTCTCCTGTGTAATTACCTTAACAAGCTCCAGCTGTTTTGATTCTCAGAAGGTTTACTCCCTGATATACAGCTGCCTAACCCCTTCGTAAGTGCAGGTCCTAAATGAGCTTTTTTCTCTGTTCCCTCACCACAATCCAGATTCTTTTGGGGAGTTACCAGTACAGTAACCATACCAGGAAGTACTTAATTTATTAAGCTACTGCTTTTCTTAATCTCAGTGGAGATATTTACTGATAAACAGCTACCTACGCAGCATGTTCATGTCGTTCCTAAATGAGCTTTTATCTCTCTCCCCTCACCACAAATCAGATTCTTCTGAGGAGTTCCCAGTACATTATCCTTTCCCCTGTGTAATTACCTTAACAAGCTCCAGCTGTTTTTATTCTCAGAAGGTTTACTCCCTGATATACAGCTGCCTACCCCCTTCGTAAGTGCAGGTCCTAAATGAGCTTTTTTCTCTGTTCCCTCACCACAATCCAGATTCTTTTGGGGAGTTACCAGTACAGTAACCATACCAGGAAGTACTTAATTTATTAAGCTACTGCTTTTCTTAATCTCAGTGGAGATATTTACTGATAAACAGCTACCTACGCAGCATGTTCATGTCGTTCCTAAATGAGCTTTTATCTCTCTCCCCTCACCACAAATCAGATTCTTCTGAGGAGTTCCCAGTACATTATCCTTTCCCCTGTGTAATTACCTTAACAAGATGCAGCTGTTTTTATTCTCAGAAGCTTTACTCCCTGATATACAGCTGCTTACCCCCTTCGTAAGTGCATATCCTAAATGAGCTTTTTTCTCTGTTCCCTCACCACAATCCAGATTCTTTTGGGGAGTTACCAGTACAGTAACCATACCAGGAAGTACTTAATTTATTAAGCTACTGCTTTTCTAAAGCTCAGTGGAGATATTTACTGATAAACAGCTACCTACGCAGCATGTTCATGTCGTTCCTAAATGAGCTTTTATCTCTCTCCCCTCACCACAAATCAGATTCTTCTGAGGAGTTCCCAGTACATTATCCTTTCCCCTGTGTAATTACCTTAACAAGCTCCAGCTGTTTTTATTCTCAGAAGGTTTAGTCCCTGATATACAGCTGCCTACCCCCTTCGTAAGTGCAGGTCCTAAATGAGCTTTTTTCTCTGTTCCCTCACCACAATCCAGATTCTTTTGGGGAGTTACCAGTACAGTAACCATACCAGGAAGTACTTAATTTATTAAGCTACTGCTTTTCTTAATCTCAGTGGAGATATTTACTGATAAACAGCTACCTACGCAGCATGTTCATGTCGTTCCTAAATGAGCTTTTATCTCTCTCCCCTCACCACAAATCAGATTCTTCTGAGGAGTTCCCAGTACTTTATCCTTTCTCCTGTGTAATTACCTTAACAAGCTCCAGCTGTTTTTATTCTCAGAAGGTTTACTCCCTGATATACAGCTGCCTACCCCCTTCGTAAGTGCAGGTCCTAAATGAGCTTTTTTCTCTGTTCCCTCACCACAATCCAGATTCTTTTGGGGATTTACCAGTACAGTAACCATACCAGGAAGTACTTAAATTATTAAGCTACTGCTTTTCTTAATCTCAGTGGAGATATTTACTGATAAACAGCTACGTACGCAGCATGTTCATGTCGTTCCTTAATGAGCTTTTATCTCTCTCCCCTCACCACAAATCAGATTCTTCTGAGGAGTTCCCAGTACTTTATCCTTTCCCCTGTGTAATTACCTTAACAAGCTCCAGCTGTTTTTATTCTCAGAAGGTTTACTCCCTGATATACAGCTGCCTACCCCCTTCGTATGTGCAGGTCCTAAATGAGCTTTTTTCTCTGTTCCCTCACCACAATCCAGATTCTTTTGGGGAGTTACCAGTACAGTAACCATACCAGGAAGTACTTAATTTATTAACCTACTGCTTTTCTTAATCTCAGTGGAGATATTCACTGATAAACAGCTACCTAAGTAGCATGTTTATGTCGTTCCTTAATGAGCTTTTATCTCTCTCCACTCACCACAAATCAGATTCTTCTGAGGAGTTCCCAGTACATTATCCTTTCCCCTGTGTAATTACCTTAACAAGCTCCAGCTGTTTTTATTCTCAGAAGGTTTAGTCCCTGATATACAGCTGCCTACCCCCTTCGTAAGTGCAGGTCCTAAATGAGCTTTTTTCTCTGTTCCCTCACCACAATCCAGATTCTTTTGGGGAGTTACCAGTACAGTAACCATACCAGGAAGTACTTAATTTATTAAGCTACTGCTTTTCTTAATCTCAGTGGAGATATTTACTGATAAACAGCTACCTACGCAGCAGGTTCATATCGTTCCTAAATGAGCTTTTATCTCTCTCCCCTCACCACAAATCAGATTCTTCTGAGGAGTTACCAGTACATTATCCTTTCCCCTGTGTAATTACCTTAACAAGCTGCAGCTGTTTTTATTCTCAGAAGCTTTACTCCCTGATATACTGCTGCCTACCCCCTTCGTAAGTGCAGGTCCTAAATGAGCTTTTTTCTCTGTTCCCTCACCACAATCCAGATTCTTTTGGGGAGTTACCAGTACAGTAACCATACCAGGAAGTACTTAATTTATTAAGCTACTGCTTTTCTAAAGCTCAGTGGAGATATTTACTGATAAACAGCTACCTACGCAGCATGTTCATGTCGTTCCTAAATGAGCTTTTATCTCTCTCCCCTCACCACAAATCAGATTCTTCTGAGGAGTTCCCAGTACTTTATCCTTTCTCCTGTGTAATTACCTTAACAAGCTCCAGCTGTTTTGATTCTCAGAAGGTTTACTCCCTGATATACAGCTGCCTAACCCCTTCGTAAGTGCAGGTCCTAAATGAGCTTTTTTCTCTGTTCCCTCACCACAATCCAGATTCTTTTGGGGAGTTACCAGTACAGTAACCATACCAGGAAGTACTTAATTTATTAAGCTACTGCTTTTCTTAATCTCAGTGGAGATATTTACTGATAAACAGCTACCTACGCAGCATGTTCATGTCGTTCCTAAATGAGCTTTTATCTCTCTCCCCTCACCACAAATCAGATTCTTCTGAGGAGTTCCCAGTACATTATCCTTTCCCCTGTGTAATTACCTTAACAAGCTCCAGCTGTTTTTATTCTCAGAAGGTTTACTCCCTGATATACAGCTGCCTACCCCCTTCGTAAGTGCAGGTCCTAAATGAGCTTTTTTCTCTGTTCCCTCACCACAATCCAGATTCTTTTGGGGAGTTACCAGTACAGTAACCATACCAGGAAGTACTTAATTTATTAAGCTACTGCTTTTCTTAATCTCAGTGGAGATATTTACTGATAAACAGCTACCTACGCAGCATGTTCATGTCGTTCCTAAATGAGCTTTTATCTCTCTCCCCTCACCACAAATCAGATTCTTCTGAGGAGTTCCCAGTACATTATCCTTTCCCCTGTGTAATTACCTTAACAAGATGCAGCTGTTTTTATTCTCAGAAGCTTTACTCCCTGATATACAGCTGCTTACCCCCTTCGTAAGTGCATATCCTAAATGAGCTTTTTTCTCTGTTCCCTCACCACAATCCAGATTCTTTTGGGGAGTTACCAGTACAGTAACCATACCAGGAAGTACTTAATTTATTAAGCTACTGCTTTTCTAAAGCTCAGTGGAGATATTTACTGATAAACAGCTACCTACGCAGCATGTTCATGTCGTTCCTAAATGAGCTTTTATCTCTCTCCCCTCACCACAAATCAGATTCTTCTGAGGAGTTCCCAGTACTTTATCCTTCTCCTGTGTAATTACCTTAACAAGCTCCAGCTGTTTTTATTCTCTGAAGGTTTATTCCCTGATATACAGCTGCCTACCCCCTTCGTAAGTGCAGTTCCTAAATGAGCTTTTTTCTCTCTTCCCTCACCACAATCCAGATTCTTTTGGGGAGTTACCAGTACAGTAACCATACCAGGAAGTACTTAATTTATTAAGCTACTGCTTTTCTTAATCTCAGTGGAGATATTTACTGATAAACAGCTACCTACGCAGCATGTTCATGTCGTTCCTAAATGAGCTTTTATCTCTCTCCCCCTCACCACAAATCAGATTCTTCTGAGGAGTTCCCAGTACATTATCCTTTCCCCTGTGTAATTACCTTAACAAGCTCCAGCTGTTTTTATTCTCAGAAGCTTTACTCCTTGATATACAGCTGCCTACCCCCTTCGAAAGTGCAGGTCCTAAATGAGCTTTTTTCTCTGTTCCCTCACCACAATCCAGATTCTTTTGGGGAGTTACCAGTACAGTAACCATACCAGGAAGTACTTAATTTATTAAGCTACTGCTTTTCTTAATCATAGTGGAGATATTTACTGATAAACAGCTACCTACGCAGCATGTTCATGTCGTTCCTAAATGAGCTTTTATCTCTCTCCCCTCACCACAAATCAGATTCTTCTGAGGAGTTCCCAGTACATTATCCTTTCCCCTGTGTAATTACCTTAACAAGCTCCAGCTGTTTTTATTCTCAGAAGCTTTACTCCCTGATATACAGCTGCCTACCCCCTTCGAAAGTGCAGGTCCTAAATGAGCTTTTTTCTCTCTTCCCTCACCACAATCCAGATTCTTTTGGGGAGTTACCAGTACAGTAACCATACCAGGAAGTACTTAATTTATTAAACTACTGCTTTTCTTAATCTCAGTGGAGATATTTACTGATGAACAGCTACCTACGCAGCATGTTCATGTCGTTCCTAAATGAGCTTTTATCTCTCTCCCCTCACCACAAATCAGATTCTTCTGAGGAGTTCCCAGTACATTATCCTTTCCCCTGTGTAATTACCTTAACAAGCTGCAGCTGTTTTTTATTCTCAGAAGCTTTACTCCCTGATATACAGCTGCCTAACCCCTTCGTAAGTGCAGGTCCTAAATGAGCTTTTTTCTCTGTTCCCTCACCACAATCCAGATTCTTTTGGGGAGTTACCAGTACAGTAACCATACCAGGAAGTACTTAATTTATTAAGCTACTGCTTTTCTAAAGCTCAGTGGAGATATTTACTGATAAACAGCTACCTACGCAGCATGTTCATGTCGTTCCTAAATGAGCTTTTATCTCTCTCCCCTCACCACAAATCAGATTCTTCTGAGGAGTTCCCAGTACTTTATCCTTTCTCCTGTGTAATTACCTTAACAAGCTCCAGCTGTTTTTATTCTCAGAATGTTTACTCCCTGATATACAGCTGCCTACCCCCTTCGTAAGTGCAGTTCCTTAATGAGCTTTTTTCTCTGTTTCCTCACCACAATCCAGATTCTTTTGGGGAGTTACCAGTACAGTAACCATACCAGGAAGTACTTAATTTATTAAGCTACTGCTTTTCTTAATCTCAGTGGAGATATTTACTGATAAACAGCTACCTACGCAGCATGTTCATGTCGTTCCTAAATGAGCTTTTATCTCTCTCCCCTCACCACAAATCAGATTCTTCTGAGGAGTTCCCAGTACATTATCCTTTCTCCTATGTAATTACCTTAACAAGCTGCAGCTGTTTTTATTCTCAGAAGCTTTACTCCCTGATATACAGCTGCCTACCCCCTTCGTAAGTGCAGGTCCTAAATGAGCTTTTTTCTCTGTTCCCTCACCACAATCCAGATTCTTTTGGGGAGTTACCAGTACAGTAACCATACCAGGAAGTACTTAATTTATTAAGCTACTGCTTTTCTTAATCTCAGTGGAGATATTTACTGATAAACAGCTACCTACGCAGCATGTTCATGTCGTTCCTAAATGAGCTTTTATCTCTCTCCCCTCACCACAAATCAGATTCTTCTGAGGAGTTCCCAGTACATTATCCTTTCTCCTGTGTAATTACCTTAACAAGCTCCAGCTGTTTTTATTCTCAGAAGGTTTAGTCCCTGATTTACAGCTGCCTACCCCCTTCGTAAGTGCAGGTCCTAAATGAGCTTTTTTCTCTGTTCCCTCACGACAATCCAGATTCTTTTGGGAGTTACCAGTACAGTAACCATACCAGGAAGTACTTAATTTATTAAGCTACTGCTTTTCTTAATCTCAGTGGAGATATTTACTGATAAACAGCTACCTACGCAGCATGTTCATGTCGTTCCTAAATGAGCTTTTATCTCTCTCCCCTCACCACAAATCAGATTCTTCTGAGGAGTTCCCAGTACATTATCCTTTCCCCTGTGTAATTACCTTAACAAGATGCAGCTGTTTTTATTCTCAGAAGCTTTACTCCCTGATATACAGCTGCTTACCCCCTTCGTAAGTGCATATCCTAAATGAGCTTTTTTCTCTGTTCCCTCACCACAATCCAGATTCTTTTGGGGAGTTACCAGTACAGTAACCATACCAGGAAGTACTTAATTTATTAAGCTACTGCTTTTCTAAAGCTCAGTGGAGATATTTACTGATAAACAGCTACCTACGCAGCATGTTCATGTCGTTCCTAAATGAGCTTTTATCTCTCTCCCCTCACCACAAATCAGATTCTTCTGAGGAGTTCCCAGTACTTTATCCTTTCTCCTGTGTAATTACCTTAACAAGCTCCAGCTGTTTTTATTCTCTGAAGGTTTATTCCCTGATATACAGCTGCCTACCCCCTTCGTAAGTGCAGTTCCTAAATGAGCTTTTTTCTCTCTTCCCTCACCACAATCCAGATTCTTTTGGGGAGTTACCAGTACAGTAACCATACCAGGAAGTACTTAATTTATTAAGCTACTGCTTTTCTTAATCTCAGTGGAGATATTTACTGATAAACAGCTACCTACGCAGCATGTTCATGTCGTTCCTAAATGAGCTTTTATCTCTCTCCCCTCACCACAAATCAGATTCTTCTGAGGAGTTCCCAGTACATTATCCTTTCCCCTGTGTAATTACCTTAACAAGCTCCAGCTGTTTTTATTCTCAGAAGCTTTACTCCTTGATATACAGCTGCCTACCCCCTTCGAAAGTGCAGGTCCTAAATGAGCTTTTTTCTCTGTTCCCTCACCACAATCCAGATTCTTTTGGGGAGTTACCAGTACAGTAACCATACCAGGAAGTACTTAATTTATTAAGCTACTGCTTTTCTTAATCATAGTGGAGATATTTACTGATAAACAGCTACCTACGCAGCATGTTCATGTCGTTCCTAAATGAGCTTTTATCTCTCTCCCCTCACCACAAATCAGATTCTTTCTGAGGAGTTCCCAGTACATTATCCTTTCCCCTGTGTAATTACCTTAACAAGCTCCAGCTGTTTTTATTCTCAGAAGCTTTACTCCCTGATATACAGCTGCCT
>NW_025956767.1:0-25774 GCF_023159225.1 Perognathus longimembris pacificus | reverse complement strand
GGTGAGGGAACAGAGAAAAAAGCTCATTTAGGACCTGCACTTACGAAGGGGGTAGGCAGCTGTATATCAGGGAGTAAACCTTCTGAGAATAAAAACAGCTGGAGCTTGTTAAGGTAATTACACAGGGGAAAGGATAATGTACTGGGAACTCCTCAGAAGAATCTGATTTGTGGTGAGGGGAGAGAGATAAAAGCTCATTTATGAACGACATGAACATGCTGCGTAGGTAGCTGTTTATCAGTAAATATCTCCACTGACATTAAGAAAAGCAGTAGCTTAATAAATTAAGTACTTCCTGGTATGGTTACTGTACTGGTAACTCCCCAAAAGAATCTGGATTGTGGTGAGGGAACAGAGAAAAAAGCTCATTTAGGACCAGCAATTACGAAGGGGTAGGCAGCTGTATATCAGGGAGTAAACCTTCTGAGAATAAAAAAAGCTGGAGCTTGTTAAGGTAATTACACAGGGGAAAGGATAATGTACTGGGAACTCCTCAGAAGAATCTGATTTGTGGTGAGGGGAGAGAGATAAAAGCTCATTTAGGAACGACATGAACATGCTGCGTAGGTAGCTGTTTATCAGTAAATATCTCCACTGAGATTAAGAAAAGCAGTAGCTTAATAAATTAAGTACTTCCTGGTATGGTTACTGTACTGGTAACTCCCCAAAAGAATCTGGATTGTGGTGAGGGAACAGAGAAAAAAGCTCATTTAGGACCTGCACTTACGAAGGGGGTAGGCAGCTGTATATCAGGGAGTAAACCTTCTGAGAATAAAAACAGCTGGAGCTTGTTAAGGTAATTACACAGGGGAAAGGATAATGTACTGGGAACTCCTCAGAAGAATCTGATTTGTGGTGAGGGGAGAGAGATAAAAGCTCATTTAGGAACGACATGAACATGCTGCATAGGTAGCTGTTTATCAGTAAATATCTCCACTGAGATTAAGAAAAGCAGTAGCTTAATAAATTAAGTACTTCCTGGTATGGTTAATGTACTGGTAACTCCCCAAAAGAATCTGGATTGTGGAGAGGGAACAGAGAAAAAAGCTCATTTAGGACCTGCACTTACGAAGGGGGTAGGCAGCTGTCTATCAGGGAGTAAACCTTCTGAGAATAAAAACAGCTGGAGCTTGTTAAGGTAATTACACAGGGGAAAGGATAATGTACTGGGAACTCCTCAGAAGAATCTGATTTGTGGTGAGGGAAGAGAGATAAAAGCTCATTTAGGAACGACATGAACATGCTGCGTAGGTAGCTGTTTATCAGTAAATATCTTCACTGAGATTAAGAAAAGCAGTAGCTTAATAAATTAAGTAATTCCTGGTATGGTTACTGTACTGGTAACTCCCAAAAAGAATCTGGATTGTGGTGAGGGAACAGAGAAAAAAGCTCATTTAGGACCTGCACTTACGAAGGGGGTAGGCAGCTGTATATCAGGGAGTAAACCTTCTGAGAATAAAAACAGCTGGAGCTTGTTAAGGTAATTACACAGGGGGAAAGGATAATGTACTGGGAACTCCTCAGAAGAATCTGATTTGTGGTGAGGGGACAGAGATAAAAGCTAATTTAGGAACGACATGAACATGCTGCGAAGGTAGCTGTTTATCAGTAAATATCTCCACTGAGATTAAGAAAAGCAGTAGCTTAATAAATTAAGTACTTCCTGGTATGGTTAATGTACTGGTAACTCCCCAAAAGAATGTGGATTGTGGTGAGGGAACAGAGAAAAAAGCTCATTTAGGACCTGCACTTACGAAGGGGGTCGGCAGCTGTATATCAGGGAGGAAACCTTCTGAGAATAAAAACAGCTGGAGCTTGTTAAGGTAATTACACAGGGGAAAGGATAATGTACTGGGAACTCCTCAGAAGAATCTGATTTGTGGTGAGGGGAGAGAGATAAAAGCTCATTTAGGAACGACATGAACATGCTGCGTAGGTAGCTGTTTATCAGTAAATATCTCCACTGAGATTAACAAAAGCAGTAGCTTAATAAATTAAGTACTTCCTGGTATGGTTACTGTACTGGTAACTCCCCAAAAGAATCTGGATTGTGGTGAGGGAACAGAGAAAAAAGCTCATTTAGGACCAGCACTTACGAAGGGGATAGGCAGCTGTATATCAGGGAGTAAACCTTCTGAGAATAAAAACAGCTGGAGCTTGTTAAGGTAATTACACAAGGGAAAGGATAATGTACTGGGAACTCCTCAGAAGAATCTGATTTGTGGTGAGGGGAGAGAGATAAAAGCTCATTTAGGAACGACATGAACATGCTGCGTAGGTAGCTGTTTATCAGTAAATATCTCCACTGAGATTAAAAAAAGCATTTGCTTAATAAATTAAGTACTTCCTGGTATGGTTACTGTACTGGTAACTCCCCAAAAGAATCTGGATTGTGGTGAGGGAACAGAGAAAAAAGCTCATTTAGGACCTGCACTTACGAAGGGGGTAGGCAGCTGTATATCAGGGAGTAAACCTTCTGAGAATAAAAACAGCTGGAGCTTGTTAAGGTAATTACACAGGGGAAAGGATAATGTACTGGGAACTCCTCAGAAGAATCTGATTTGTGGTGAGGGGGAGAGAGATAAAAGCTCATTTATGAACGACATGAACATGCTGCGTAGGTAGCTGTTT
The DNA here is from genome assembly GCF_023159225.1 of Perognathus longimembris pacificus. Lineage (NCBI taxonomy): Eukaryota > Metazoa > Chordata > Mammalia > Rodentia > Heteromyidae > Perognathus > Perognathus longimembris. Next base: position 23,143 of record NW_025956767.1, on the reverse strand, counting down.
ATCAGTAAATATCTCCACTGACATTAAGAAAAGCAGTAGCTTAATAAATTAAGTACTTCCTGGTATGGTTACTGTACTGGTAACTCCCCAAAAGAATCTGGATTGTGGTGAGGGAACAGAGAAAAAAGCTCATTTAGGACCAGCAATTACGAAGGGGGTAGGCAGCTGTATATCAGGGAGTAAACCTTCTGAGAATAAAAAAAGCTGGAGCTTGTTAAGGTAATTACACAGGGGAAAGGATAATGTACTGGGAACTCCTCAGAAGAATCTGATTTGTGGTGAGGGGAGAGAGATAAAAGCTCATTTAGGAACGACATGAACATGCTGCGTAGGTAGCTGTTTATCAGTAAATATCTCCACTGAGATTAAGAAAAGCAGTAGCTTAATAAATTAAGTACTTTCTGGTATGGTTACTGTACTGGTAACTCCCCAAAAGAATCTGGATTTTGGTGAGGGAACAGGGAAAAAAGGTCATTTAAGAACTGCACTTACGAAGGGGGTAGGCAGCTGTATATCAGGGAGTAAACCTTCTGAGAATAAAAACAGCTGGAGCTTGTTAAGGTAATTACACAGGGGAAAGGATAATGTACTGGGAACGCCTCAGAAGAATCTGATTTGTGGTGAGGGGAGAGAGATAAAAACTCATTTAGGAACGACATGAACATGCTGCGTAGGTAGCTGTTTATCAGTAAATATCTCCACTGAGATTAAGAAAAGCAGTAGCTTAATAAATTAAGTACTTCCTGGTATGGTTACTGTACTCGTAACTCCCCAAAGGAATCTGGATTGTGGTGAGAGAACAGAGAAAAAAGCTCATTTAGGATCTGCACTTACGAAGGGGGTAGGCAGCTGTATATCAGGGAGTAAACCTTCTGAGAATAAAAACCGCTGGAGCTTGTTAAGGTTATTACACAGGGGAAAGGATAATGTACTGGGAACTCCTCAGAAGAATCTGATTTGTGGTGAGGGGAGAGAGATAAAAGCTCATTTAGGAACGACATGAACATGCTGCGTAGGTAGCTGTTTATCAGTAAATATCTCCACTGAGATTAAGAAAAGCAGTAGCTTAATAAATTAAGTACTTCCTGGTATGGTTACTGTACTGGTAACTCCCCACTAGAATCTGGATTGTGGTGAGGGAACAGAGAAAAAAGCTCATTTAGGACCTGCACTTACGAAGGGGGTAGGCAGCTGTATATCAGGGAGTAAACCTTCTGAGAATAAAAACAGCTGGAGCTTGTTAACGTAATTACACAGGGGAAAGGATAATGTACTGGGAACTCCTCAGAAGAATCTGATTTGTGGTGAGGGGAGAGAGATAAAAGCTCATTTAGGAACGACATGAACATGCTGCGTAGGTAGCTGTGTATCAGTAAATATCTCCACTGAGATTAAGAAAAGCAGTAGCTTAATAAATTAAGTACTTCCTGGTATGGTTACTGTACTGGTAACTCCCCAAAAGAATCTGGATTGTGGTGAGGGAACAGAGAAAAAAGCTCATTTAGGACCTGCACTTACGAAGGGGGTAGGCAGCTGTATTTCAGGGAGTAAACCTTCTGAGAATAAAAACAGCTGGAGCTTGTTAAGGTAATTACACAGGGGAAAGGATAATGTACTGGGAACTCCTCAGAAAAATCTGATTTGTGGTGAGGGGAGAGAGATAAAAGCTCATTTAGGAACGACATGAACATGCTACGTAGGTAGCTGTTTATCAGTAAATATCTCCACTGAGATTAATTAAAGCAGTAGCTTAATAAATTAAGTACTTCCTGGTATGGTTACTGTACTGGTAACTCCCCAAAGGAATCTGGATTGTGGTGAGGGAACAGAGAAAAAAGCTCATTTAGGACCTGCACTTACGAAGGGGGTAGGCAGCTGTATATCAGGGAGTAAACCTTCTGAGAATAAAAACAGCTGGAGCTTGTTAAGGTAATTTCACAGGGAAAGGATAATGTACTGGGAACTCCTCAGAAGAATCTGATTTGTGGTGAGGGGAGAGAGATAAAAGCTCATTTAGGAACGAAATGAACATGCTGCGTAGGTAGCTGTTTATCAGTAAATATCTCCACTGAGATTAAGAAAAGCAGTAGCTTAATAAATTAAGTACTTCCTGGTATGGTTACTGTACTGGTAACTCCCCAAAAGTATTTGGATTGTGGTGAGGGAACAGAGAAAAAAGCTCATTTAGGACCTGCACTTACGAAGGGGGTAGGCAGCTGTATATCAGGGAGTAAACCTTCTGAGAATAAAAACAGCTGGAGCTTGTTAAGGTAATTACACAGGGGAAAGGATTATGTACTGGGAACTCCTCAGAAGAATCTGATTTGTGGTGAGGGGAGAGAGATAAAAGCTCATTTAGGAACGACATGAACATGCTGCGTAGGTAGCTGCTTATCAGTAAATATCTCCTCTGAGATTAAGAAAAGCAGTAGCTTAATAAATTAAGTACTTCTTGGTATGGTTACTGTACTGGTAACTCCCCAAAAGAATCTGGATTGTGGTGAGGGAACAGAGAAAAAAGCTCATTCAGGACCTGCACTTACGAAGGGGGTAGGCAGCTGTTTATCAGGGAGTAAACCTTCTGAGAATAAAAACAGCTGGAGCTTGTTAAGGTAATTACACAGGGGAAAGGATAATGTACTGGGAACTCCTCAGAAGAATCTGATTTGTGGTGAGGGGAGAGAGATAAAAGCTCATTTAGGAACGACATGAACATGCTGCGTAGGTAGCTGTTTATCAGTAAATATCTCCACTGAGATTAAGAAAAGCAGTAGCTTAATAAATTAAGTACTTCCTGGTATGGTTACTGTACTGGTAACTCCCCACTAGAATCTGGATTGTGGTGAGGGAACAGAGAAAAAAGCTCATTTAGGACCTGCACTTACGAAGGGGGTAGGCAGCTGTATATCAGGGAGTAAACCTTCTGAGAATAAAAACAGCTGGAGCTTGTTAACGTAATTACACAGGGGAAAGGATAATGTACTGGGAACTCCTCAGAAGAATCTGATTTGTGGTGAGGGGAGAGAGATAAAAGCTCATTTAGGAACGACATGAACATGCTGCGTAGGTAGCTGTTTATCAGTAAATATCTCCACTGAGATTAAGAAAAGCAGTAGCTTAATAAATTAAGTACTTCCTGGTATGGTTACTGTACTGGTAACTCCCCAAAAGAATCTGGATTGTTGTGAGGGAACAGAGAAAAAAGCTCATTTAGGACCTGCACTTACGAAGGCGGTAGGCAGCTGTATATCAGGGAGTAAACCTTCTGAGAATAAAAACAGAAGGAGCTTGTTAAGGTAATTACACAGGGGAAAGGATAATGTACTGGGAACTCCTCAGAAGAATCTGATTTGTGGTGAGGGGAGAGACATAAAAGCTCATTTAGTAACGACATGAACATGCTGCGTATGTAGCTGTGTATCAGTAAATATCTCCACTGAGATTAAGAAAAGCAGTAGCTTAATAAATTAAGTACTTCCTGGTATGGTTACTGTACTGGTAACTCCCCAAAAGAATCTGGATTGTGGTGAGGGAACAGAGAAAAAAGCTCATTTAGGACCTGCACTTACGAAGGGGGTAGGCAGCTGTATATCAGGGAGTAAACCTTCTGAGAATAAAAACAGCTGGAGCTTGTTAAGGTAATTACACAGGGGAAAGGATAATGTACTGGGAACTCCTCAGAAGAATCTGCTTTGTGGTGAGGGGAGAGAGATAAAAGCTCATTTAGGAAGGACCTGAACATGCTGCGTAGGTAGCTGTTTATCAGTAAATATCTCCACTGAGATTAAGAAAAGCAGTAGCTTAATAAATTAAGTACTTCCTGGTATGGTTACTGTACTGGTAACTCCCCAAAAGAATCTGGATTGTGGTGAGGGAACAGAGAAAAAAGCTCATTTAGGACCTGCACTTACGAAGGGGGTAGGCAGCTGTATTTCAGGGAGTAAACCTTCTGAGAATAAAAACAGCTGGAGCTTGTTAAGGTAATTACACAGGGGAAAGGACAATGTACTGGGAACTCCTCAGAAAAATCTGATTTGTGGTGAGGGGAGAGAGATAAAAGCTCATTTAGGAACGACATGAACATGCTGCGTAGGTAGCTGTTTATCAGTAAATATCTCCACTGAGATTAAGAAAAGCAGTAGCTTAATAAATTAAGTACTTCCTGGTATGGTTACTGTACTGGTAACTCCCCAAAGGAATCTGGATTGTGGTGAGGGAACAGAGAGAAAAGCTCATTTAGGACCTGCACTTACGAAGGGGGTAGGCAGCTGTATATCAGGGAGTAAACCTTCTGAGAATAAAAACAGCTGGAGCTTGTTAAGGTAATTACACAGGGGAAAGGATAATGTACTGGGAACTCCTCAGAAGAATCTGATTTGTGGTGAGGGGAGAGAGATAAAAGCTCATTTAGGAACGACATGAACATGCTGCGTAGGTAGCTGTTTATCAGTAAATATCTCGACTGAGATTAAGAAAAGCAGTAGCTTAATAAATTAAGTACTTCCTGGTATGGTTACTGTACTGGTAACTCCCCAAAAGAATCTGGATTGTGGTGAGGGAACAGAGAAAAAAGCTCATTTAGGACCTGCACTTACGAAGGGAGGTAGGCAGCTGTATATCAGGGAGTAAACCTTCTGAGAATAAAAACAGCTGGAGCTTGTTAAGGTAATTACACAGGGGAAAGGATAATGTACTGGGAACTCCTCAGAAGAATCTGATTTGTGGTGAGGGGAGAGAGATAAAAGCTCATTTAGGAACGACATGAACATGCTGCGTAGGTAGCTGTTTATCAGTAAATATCTCCACTGAGATTAAGAAAAGCAGTAGCTTAATAAATTAAGTACTTCCTGGTATGGTTACTGTACTGGTAACTCCCCAATAGATTCTGGATTGTGGTGAGGGAAAATAGAAAAAATCTCATTTAGGACCTTCACTTACGAAGGGTGTAGGCAGCAGTATATCAGGGAGTAAACCTTCTGAGAATAATTACAGCTGGATCTTGTTAAGGTAATTACACAGGGGAAAGGATAATGTACTGGGAACTCCTCAGAAGAATCTGATTTGTGGTGAGGGGAGAGAGATAAAAGCTCATTTAGGAACGACATGAACATGCTGCGTAGGTAGCTGTTTATCAGTAAATATCTCCACTGACATTAAGAAAAGCAGTAGCTTAATAAATTAAGTACTTCCTGGTATGGTTACTGTACTGGTAACTCCCCAAAAGAATCTGGATTGTGGTGAGGGAACAGAGAAAAAAGCTCATTTAGGACCTGCACTTACGAAGGGGGTAGGCAGCTGTATATCAGGGAGTAAACCTTCTGAGAATAAAAACAGCTGGAGCTTGTTAAGGTAATTACACAGGGGAAAGGATAATGTACTGGGAACTCCTCAGAAGAATCTGATTTGTGGTGAGGGGAGAGAGATAAAAGCTCATTTAGGAACGACATGAACATGCTGCGTAGGTAGCTGTTTATCAGTAAATATCTCCACTGAGATTAAGAAAAGCAGTAGCTTAATAAATTAAGTACTTCCTGGTATGGTTACTGTACTGGTAACTCCCCAAAGGAATCTGGATTGTGGTGAGGGACCAGAGAAAAATGCTCATTTAGGACCTGCACTTACGAAGGGGGTAGGCAGCTGTATATCAGGGAGTAAACCTTCTGAGAATAAAAACAGCTGGAGCTTGTTAAGGTAATTACACAGAGGAAAGGATAATGTACTGGGAACTCCTCCGAAGAATCTGATTTGTGGTGAGGGGAGAGAGATAAAAGCTCATTTAGGAACGACATGAACATGCTGCGTAGGTAGCTGTTTATCAGTAAATATCTCCACTGAGATTAAGAAAAGCAGTAGCTTAATAAATTAAATACTTCCTGGTATGGTTACTGTACTGGTAACTCCCCAAAAGAATATGGATTGTGGTGAGGGAACAGAGAAAAAAGCTGATTTAGGACCTGCACTTACGAAGGGGGTAGGCAGCTGTATATCAGGGAGTAAACCTTCTGAGAATAAAAACAGCTGGAGCTTGTTAAGGTAATTACACAGGGGAAAGGATAATGTACTGGGAACTCCTCAGAAGAATCTGATTTGTGGTGAGGGGAGAGAGATAAAAGCTCATTTAGGAACGACATGAACATGCTGCGTAGGTAGCTGCTTATCAGTAAATATCTCCTCTGAGATTAAGAAAAGCAGTAGCTTAATAAATTAAGTACTTCTTGGTATGGTTACTGTACTGGTAACTCCCCAAAAGAATCTGGATTGTGGTGAGGGAACAGAGAAAAAAGCTCATTCAGGACCTGCACTTACGAAGGGGGTAGGCAGCTGTATATCAGGGAGTAAACCTTCTGAGAATAAAAACAGCTGGAGCTTGTTAAGGTAATTACACAGGGGAAAGGATAATGTACTGGGAACTCCTCAGAAGAATCTGATTTGTGGTGAGGGGAGAGAGATAAAAGCTCATTTAGGAACTACATGAACATGCTGCCTAGGTAGCTGTTTATCAGTAAATATCTCCACTGAGATTAAGAAAAGCAGTAGCTTAATAAATTAAGTACTTCCTGGTATGGTTACTGTACTGGTAACTCCCCAAAAGAATCTGGATTGTGGTGAGGGAACAGAGAAAAAAGCTCATTTAGGACCTGCACTTACGAAGGGGGTAGGCAGCTGTATATCAGGGAGTAAACCTTCTGAGAATAAAAACAGCTGGATCTTGTTAAGGTAATTACACAGGGGAAAGGATAAAGTACTGGGAACTCCTCAGAAGAATCTGATTTGTGGTGAGGGGAGAGAGATAAAAGCTCATTTAGGAACGACATGAACATGCTGCGTAGGGAGCTGTTTATCAGTAAATATCTCCACTGAGATTAAGAAAAGCAGTAGCTTAATAAATTAAGTACTTCCTGGTATGGTTACTGTACTGGTAACTCCCCAAAAGAATCTGGATTGTGGTGAGGGAACAGAGAAAAAAGCTCATTTAGGACCTGCACTTACGAAGGGGGTAGGCAGCTGTATATCAGGGAGTAAACCTACTGAGAATAAAAACAGCTGGAGCTTGTTAAGGTAATAACACAGGGGAAAGGATAATGTACTGGGAACTCCTCAGAAGAATCTGATTTGTGGTCAGGGGAGAGAGATAAAAGCTCATTTAGGAACGACATGAACATGCTGCGTAGGTAGCTGTTTATCAGTAAATATCTCCACTGACATGAAGAAAAGCAGTAGCTTAATAAATTAAGTACTTCCTGGTATGGTTACTCTACTGGTAACTCCCCAAAAGAATCTGGATTGTGGTGAGGGAACAGAGAAAAAAGCTCATTTAGGACCTGCACTTACGAAGGGGGTAAGCAGCAGTATATCAGGGAGTAAACCTTCTGAGAATAAAAACAGCTGGAGATTGTTAAGGTAATTACACAGGGGAAAGGATAATGTACTGGGAACTCCTCAGAAGAATCTGATTTGTGGTGAGGGGAGAGCGATAAAAGCTCATTTAGGAACGACATGAACCTGCTGCGTAGGTAGCTGTTTATCAGTAAATATCTCCACTGAGATTAAGAAAAGCAGTAGCTTAATAAATTAAGTACTTCCTGGTATGGTTACTGTACTGGTAACTCCCCAAAAGAATCTGGATTGTGGTGAGGGAACAGAGAAAAAAGCTCACTTAAGACCTGCACTTACGAAGGGGGTAGGCAGCTGTATATCAGGGAGTAAACCTTCTGAGAATAAAAACAGCTGGAGCTTGTTAAGGTCATTACACAGGGGAAAGGATAATGTACTGGGACCTCCTCAGAAGAATCTGATTTGTGGTGAGGGGAGAGAGATAAAAGCTCATTTAGGAACTACATGAACAAGCTGAGTAGGTGGCTGTTTATCAGTAAATATCTCCACTGAGATTAAGAAAAGCAGTAGCTTAATAAATTAAGTACTTCCTGGTATGGTTACTGTACTGGTAACTCCCCAAAAGAATCTGGATTGTGGTGAGGGAACAGAGAAAAAAGCTCATTTAGGACCTGCACTAACGAAGGGGGTAGGCAGCTGTATATCAGGGAGTAAACCTTCTGAGAATAAAAACAGCTGGAGCTTGTTAAGGTAATTACACAGGGGAAAGGATAATGTACTGGGAACTCCTCAGAAGAATCTGATTTGTGGTGAGGGGAGAGAGATAAAAGCTCATTTAGGAACGACATGAACATGCTGCGTAGGTAGCTGTTTATCAGTAAATATCTCCACTGAGATTAAGAAAAGCAGTAGCTTAATAAATTAAGTACTTCCTGGTATGGTTACTGTACTGGTAACTCCCCCAAAGAATCTGGATTGTGGTGAGGGAACAGAGAAAAAAGCTCATTCAGGACCTGCACTTACGAAGGGGGTAGGCAACTGTATATCAGGGAGTAAAGCTTCTGAGAATAATAACAGCTGGAGCTTGTTAAGGTAATTACACAGGGGAAAGGATAATGTACTGGGAAATCCTCAGAAGAGTCTGATTTGTGGTGAGGGGAGAGAGATAAAAGCTCATTTATGAACGACATGAACATGCTGCGTAGGTAGCTGTTTATCAGTAAATATCTCCACTGAGATTAAGAAAAGCAGTAGCTTAATAAATTAAGTTCTTCCTGGTATGGTTACTGTACTGGTAACTCCCCAAAAGAATCTGGATTGTGGTGAGGGAACAGAGAAAAAAGCTCATTCAGGACCTGCACTTACGAAGGGGGTAGGCAGCTGTATATCAGGGAGTAAACCTTCTGAGAATAAAAACAGCTGGAGCTTGTTAAGGTAATTATACAGGGGAAAGGATAATGTACTGGGAACTCCTCAGAAGAATCTGATTTGTAGTGAGGGGAGAGAGATAAAAGCTCATTTAGGAACGACATGAACATGCTGCGTAGGTAGCTGTTTATCAGTAAATATCTCCACTGAGATTAAGAAAAGCAGTAGTTTAATAAATATGTACTTCCTGGTATCGTTACTGTACTGGTAACTCCCCAAAAGAATCTGGATTGTGGTGAGGGAACAGAGAAAAAAGCTCATTTAGGACCTGCACTTACGAAGGGGGTAGGCAGCTGTATATCAGGGAGTAAACCTTCTGAGAATCAAAACAGCTGGAGCTTGATAAGGTAATTACACAGGGGAAAGTATAATGTACTGGGAACTCCTCAGAAGAATCTGATTTGTGGTGAGGGGAGAGAGATAAAAGCTCATTTAGGAACGACATGAACATGCTGCGTAGGTAGCTGTTTATCAGTAAATATCTCCACTGAGATTAAGAAAAGCAGTAGCTTAATAAATTAAGTACTTCCTGGTATGGTTACTGTACTGGTAACTCCCCAAAAGAATCTGGATTGTGGTGAGGGAACAGAGAAAAAAGCTCATTCAAGTCCTGCACTTACGAAGGGGGTAGGCAGCTGTATATCAGGGGTAAACCTTCTGAGAATCAAAACAGCTGGAGCTTGATAAGGTAATTACACAGTGGAAAGGATAATGTACTGGGAACTCCTCAGAAGAATCTGATTTGTGGTGAGGGGAGAGAGATAAAAGCTCATTTAGGAACGACATGAACATGCTGCCTAGGTAGCTGTTTATCAGTAAATATCTCCACTGAGATTAAGAAAAGCAGTAGCTTAATAAATTAAGTACTTCCTGGTATGGTTACTGTACTGGTAACTCCCCAAAAGAATCTGGATTGTGGTGAGGGAACAGAGAAAAAAGCTCATTTAGGTCCTGCACTTACGAAGGGGGTAGGCAGCTGTATATCAGGGAGTAAACCTTCTGAGAATAAAAACAGCTGGAGTTTGTTAAGGAAATTACACAGGGGAAAGGATAATGTACTGGGAACTCCTCAGAAGAATCTGATTTGTGGTGAGGGGAGAGAGATAAAAGCTCATTTAGGAACGACATGAACATGCTGCGTAGGTAGCTGTTTATCAGTAAATATCTCCACTGAGATTAAGAAAAGCAGTAGCTTAATAAATTAAGTACTTCCTGGTATGGTTACTGTACTGGTACCTCCCCAAAAGAATCTGGATTGTGGTGAGGGAACAGAGAAAAAAGCTCATTTAGGACCTGCACTTACGAAGGGGGTAGGCAGCTGTATATCAGGGAGTAAACCTTCTGAGAATAAAAACAGCTAGAGGTTGTTAAGGTAATTACACAGGGGAAAGGATAATGTACTGGGAACTCCTCAGAAGAATCTGATTTGTGGTGAGGGGAGAGAGATAAAAGCTCATTTAGGAACGACATGAACATGCTGCGTAGGTAGTTGTTTATCAGTAAATATCTCCACTGAGATTAAGAAAAGCAGTAGCTTAATAAATTAAGTACTTCCTGGTATGGTTACTGTACTGGTAACTCCCCAAAAGAATCTGGATTGTGGTGAGGGAACAGAGAAAAAAGCGCATTTAGGACCTGCACTTACGAACGGGGTAGGCAGCTGTTTATCAGGGAGTAAACCTTCTGAGAATAAAAACAGCTGGACCTTGTTAAGGTAATTACACAGGGGAAAGGATAATGTACAGGGAACTCCTCAGAAGAAGCTGATTTCTAGTGAGGGGAGAGAGATAAAAGCTCATTTAGGAACGACATGAACATGCTGCGTAGGTAGCTGTTTATCAGTAAATATCTCCACTGAGATTAAAAAAAGCAGTAGCTTAATAAATTAAGTACTTCCTGGTATGGTTACTGTACTGGAAACTCCCCAAAAGAATCTGGATTGTGGTGAGGGAACAGAGAAAAAAGATCATTCAGGACCTGCACTTACGAAGGGGGTAGGCAGCTGTATATCAGGGAGTAAACCTTCTGAGAAGAAAAACAGCTGGAGCTTGTTAAGGTAATTACACAGGGGAAAGGATAATGTACTGGGAAATCCTCAGAAGAATCTGATTTGTGGTGAGGGGAGAGAGATAAAAGCTCATTTAGGAACGACATGAACATGCTGCGTAGGTAGCTGTTTATCAGTAAATATCTCCACTGAGATTAAGAAAAGCAGTAGCTTAATAAATTAAGTACTTCCTGGTATGGTTACTGTACTGGTAACTCCCCAGAAGAATCTGGATTGTGGCGAGGGAACAGAGAAAAAAGTTCATTTAGGACCTGCACTTACGAAGGGGGTAGGCAGCTGTATATCAGGGAGTAAACCTTCTGAGAATAAAAACAGCTGGAGCTTGTTAAGGTAATTACACAGGGGAAAGGATAATGTACTGGGAACTCCTCAGAAGAATTTTATTTGTGGTGAGGGGAGAGAGATAAAAGCTCATTTAGGAACGCCATGAACATGCTGCGTAGGTAGCTGTTTATCAGTAAATATCTCCACTGAGATTAAGAAAAGCAGTAGCTTATTAAATTAAGTATTTCCTGGTATGGTTACTCTACTGGTAACTCCCCAAAAGAATCTGGATTGTGGTGAGGGAACAGAGAAAAAAGCTCATTTAGGACCTGCACTTACGAAGGGGGTAGGCAGCTGTATATCAGGGAGTAAACCTTCTGAGAATCAAAACAGCTGGAGCTTGATAAGGTAATTACACAGGGGAAAGTATAATGTACTGGGAACTCCTCAGAAGAATCTGATTTGTGGTGAGGGGAGAGAGATAAAAGCTCATTTAGGAACGACATGAACATGCTGCGTAGGTAGCTGTTTATCAGTAAATATCTCCACTGAGATTAAGAAAAGCAGTAGCTTAATAAATTAAGTACTTCCTGGTATGGTTACTGTACTGGTAACTCCCCAAAAGAATCTGGATTGTGGTGAGGGAACAGAGAAAAAAGCTCATTCAAGTCCTGCACTTACGAAGGGGGTAGGCAGCTGTATATCAGGGGTAAACCTTCTGAGAATCAAAACAGCTGGAGCTTGATAAGGTAATTACACAGTGGAAAGGATAATGTACTGGGAACTCCTCAGAAGAATCTGATTTGTGGTGAGGGGAGAGAGATAAAAGCTCATTTAGGAACGACATGAACATGCTGCCTAGGTAGCTGTTTATCAGTAAATATCTCCACTGAGATTAAGAAAAGCAGTAGCTTAATAAATTAAGTACTTCCTGGTATGGTTACTGTACTGGTAACTCCCCAAAAGAATCTGGATTGTGGTGAGGGAACAGAGAAAAAAGCTCATTTAGGTCCTGCACTTACGAAGGGGGTAGGCAGCTGTATATCAGGGAGTAAACCTTCTGAGAATAAAAACAGCTGGAGTTTGTTAAGGAAATTACACAGGGGAAAGGATAATGTACTGGGAACTCCTCAGAAGAATCTGATTTGTGGTGAGGGGAGAGAGATAAAAGCTCATTTAGGAACGACATGAACATGCTGCGTAGGTAGCTGTTTATCAGTAAATATCTCCACTGAGATTAAGAAAAGCAGTAGCTTAATAAATTAAGTACTTCCTGGTATGGTTACTGTACTGGTACCTCCCCAAAAGAATCTGGATTGTGGTGAGGGAACAGAGAAAAAAGCTCATTTAGGACCTGCACTTACGAAGGGGGTAGGCAGCTGTATATCAGGGAGTAAACCTTCTGAGAATAAAAACAGCTAGAGGTTGTTAAGGTAATTACACAGGGGAAAGGATAATGTACTGGGAACTCCTCAGAAGAATCTGATTTGTGGTGAGGGGAGAGAGATAAAAGCTCATTTAGGAACGACATGAACATGCTGCGTAGGTAGTTGTTTATCAGTAAATATCTCCACTGAGATTAAGAAAAGCAGTAGCTTAATAAATTAAGTACTTCCTGGTATGGTTACTGTACTGGTAACTCCCCAAAAGAATCTGGATTGTGGTGAGGGAACAGAGAAAAAAGCGCATTTAGGACCTGCACTTACGAACGGGGTAGGCAGCTGTTTATCAGGGAGTAAACCTTCTGAGAATAAAAACAGCTGGACCTTGTTAAGGTAATTACACAGGGGAAAGGATAATGTACAGGGAACTCCTCAGAAGAAGCTGATTTCTAGTGAGGGGAGAGAGATAAAAGCTCATTTAGGAACGACATGAACATGCTGCGTAGGTAGCTGTTTATCAGTAAATATCTCCACTGAGATTAAAAAAAGCAGTAGCTTAATAAATTAAGTACTTCCTGGTATGGTTACTGTACTGGAAACTCCCCAAAAGAATCTGGATTGTGGTGAGGGAACAGAGAAAAAAGATCATTCAGGACCTGCACTTACGAAGGGGGTAGGCAGCTGTATATCAGGGAGTAAACCTTCTGAGAAGAAAAACAGCTGGAGCTTGTTAAGGTAATTACACAGGGGAAAGGATAATGTACTGGGAAATCCTCAGAAGAATCTGATTTGTGGTGAGGGGAGAGAGATAAAAGCTCATTTAGGAACGACATGAACATGCTGCGTAGGTAGCTGTTTATCAGTAAATATCTCCACTGAGATTAAGAAAAGCAGTAGCTTAATAAATTAAGTACTTCCTGGTATGGTTACTGTACTGGTAACTCCCCAGAAGAATCTGGATTGTGGCGAGGGAACAGAGAAAAAAGTTCATTTAGGACCTGCACTTACGAAGGGGGTAGGCAGCTGTATATCAGGGAGTAAACCTTCTGAGAATAAAAACAGCTGGAGCTTGTTAAGGTAATTACACAGGGGAAAGGATAATGTACTGGGAACTCCTCAGAAGAATTTTATTTGTGGTGAGGGGAGAGAGATAAAAGCTCATTTAGGAACGCCATGAACATGCTGCGTAGGTAGCTGTTTATCAGTAAATATCTCCACTGAGATTAAGAAAAGCAGTAGCTTATTAAATTAAGTATTTCCTGGTATGGTTACTCTACTGGTAACTCCCCAAAAGAATCTGGATTGTGGTGAGGGAACAGAGAAAAAAGCTCATTTAGGACCTGCACTTACCAAGGGGGTAGGCAGCTGTATATCAGGGAGTAAACCTTCTGAGAATAAAAACAGCTGGAGCTTGTTAAGATAATTACACAGGGGAAAGGATAATTTACTGGGAACTCCTCAGAAGAATCTGATTTGTGGTGAGGGGAGAGAGATAAAAGCTCATTTAGGAACGACATGAACATGCTGCGTAGGTAGCTGTTTATCAGTAAATATCTCCACTGAGATTAGAAAAGCGGTAGCTTAATAAATTAAGTACTTCCTGGTATGGTTACTGTACTGGTAACTCCCCAAAAGCATCTGGATTGTGGTGAGGGAACAGAGAAAAAAGCTCATTTAGGACCAGCACTTACGAAGGGGTTAGGCAGCTGTATATCAGGGAGTAAACCTTCTGAGAATAAAAACAGCTGGAGCTTGTTAAGGTAATTACACAGGGGAAAGGATAATGTACTGGGAACTCCTCAGAAGAATCTGATTTGTGGTGAGGGGAGAGAGATAAAAGCTCATTTAGGAACGACATGAACATGCTGCGTAGGTAGCTGTTTATCAGTAAATATCTCCACTGAGATTAAGAAAAGCAGTAGCTTAATAAATTAAGTACTTCCTGGTATGGTTACTGTACTGGTAACTCCCCAAAAGAATCTGGATTGTGGTGAGGGAACAGAGAAAAATCTCATTTAGGACCTGCCCTTACGAAGGCTATGGCAGCTGTATATCAGGGAGTAAACCTTCTGAGAATAAAAACAGCTGGAGCTTGTTAAGGTAATTACACAGGGGAAAGGATAATGTACTGGGAACTCCTCAGAAGAATCTGATTTGTGGTGAGGGGAGAGAGATAAAAGCTCATTTAGGAACGACATGAACATGCTGCGTAGGTAGCTATTTATCAGTAAATATCTCCACTGAGATTAAGAAAAGCAGTAGCTTAATAAATTAAGTACTTCCTGGTATGGTTACTGCACTGGTAACTCCCCAAAAGAATCTGGATTGTGGTGAGGGAACAGAGAAAAAAGCTCATTCAGGACCTGCACTTACGAAGGGGGTAGGCAGCTGTATATCAGGGAGTAAACCTTCTGAGAATAAAAACAGCGGGAGCTTGTTAAGCTAATTACACAGGGGAAAGGATAATGTACTGGGAACTCCTCAGAAGAATCTGATTTGTGGTGAGGGGAGAGAGATAAGAGCTCATTTAGGAACGACATGAACATGCTGCGTAGGTAGCTGTTTATCAGTAAATATCTCCACTGAGATTAAGAAAAGCAGTAGCTTAATAAATTAAGTACTTCCTGGTATGGTTACTGTACTGGTAACATCCGAAAAGAATTTGGATTGTGGTGAGGGAACAGAGAACAAAGCTCATTTAGGACCTGCACTTACGAACGGGGTAGGCACCTGTATATCAGGGAGTAAACCTTCTGAGAATAAAAACAGCTGGAGCTTGTTAAGGTAATTACACAGGGGAAAGGATAATGTACTGGGAACTCCTCAGAAGAATCTGATTTGTGGTGAGAGGAGAGAGATAAAAGCTCATTTAGGAACGACATGAACATGCTGCGTAGGTAGCTGTTTATCAGTAAATATCTCCACTGAGATTAAGAAAAGCAGTAGCTTAATAAACTAAGTACTTCCTGGTATGGTTACTGTACTGGTAACTCCCCAAAAGAATCTGGATTGTGGTGAGGGAACAGAGAAAAAAGCTCATTTAGGACCTGCACTTACGAACGGGGTAGGCAGCTGTATATCAGGGAGTAAACCTTCTGAGAATAAAAACAGCTGGAGCTTGTTAAGGTAATTACACAGGGGAAAGGATAATGTACTGGGAACTCCTCAGAAGAATCTGATTTGTGGTGAGGGGAGAGAGATAAAAGCTCATTTAGGAACGACATGAACATGCTGCGTAGGTAGCTGTTTATCAGTAAATATCTCCACTGAGATTAAGAAAAGCAGGAGCTAAATGAATTAAGTACTTCCTGGTATGGTTACTGTACTGGTAACTCCCCAAAAGAATCTGGATTGTGGTGAGGGAACAGAGAAAAAAGATCATTCAAGACCTGCACTTACGAAGGGGGTAGGCAGCTGTATATCAGGGAGTAAACCTTCTGAGAATAAAAACAGCTGGAGCTTGTTAAGGTAATTACACAGGGGAAAGGATAATGTACTGGGAACTCCTCAGAAGAATCTGATTTGTGGTGAGGGGAGAGAGATAAAAGCTCATTTAGGAACGACATGAACATGCTGCGTAGGTAGCTATTTATCAGTAAATATCTCCACTGAGATTAAGAAAAGCAGTAGCTTAATAAATTAAGTACTTCCTGGTATGGTTACTGTACTGGTAACTCCCCAAAAGAATCTGGATGGTGGTGAGGGAACAGAGAAAAAAGCTCATTCAGGACCTGCACTTACGAAGGGGGTAGGCAGCTGTATATCAGGGAGTAAACCTTCTGACAATAAATACAGCTGGAGCTTGTTAAGCTAATTACACAGGGGAAAGGATAATGTACTGGGAACTCCTCAGAAGAATCTGATTTGTGGTGAGGGGAGAGAGATAAGAGCTCATTTAGGAACGACATGAACATGCTGCGTAGGTAGCTGTTTATCAGTAAATATCTCCACTGAGATTAAGAAAAGCAGTAGCTTAATAAATTAAGTACTTCCTGGTATGGTTACTGTACTGGTAACTCCCCAAAAGAATCTGGATTTTGGTGAGGGAACAGAGAAAAAAGCTCATTTAGGACCTGCACTTACCAAGGGGGTAGGCAGCTGTATATCAGGGAGTAAACCTTCTGAGAATAAAAACAGCTGGAGCTTGTTAACGTAATTACACAGGGGAAAGGGTAATGTACTGGGAACTCCTCAGAAGAATCTGATTTGTGGTGAGGGGAGAGAGATAAAAGCTCATTTAGGAACGACATGAACATGCTGCGTAGGTAGCTGTTTATCAGTAAATATCTCCACTGAGATTAAGAAAAGCAGTAGCTTAATAAATTAAATACTTCCTGGTATGGTTACTGTACTGGTAACTCCCCAAAAGAATCTGGATTGTGGTGAGGGAACAGAGAAAAAAGCTCATTCATGACCTTCACTTACGAAGGGGGTAGGCAGCTGTATATCAGGGAGTAAACCTTCTGAGAATAAAAACAGCTGGAGCTTGTTAAGCTAATTACACAGGGGAAAGGATAATGTACTGGGAACTCCTCAGAAGAATCTGATTTGTGGTGAGGGGAGAGAGATAAAAGCTCATTTAGGAACGACATGAACATGCTGCGTAGGTAGCTGTTTATCAGTAAATATCTCCACTGAGATTAAGAAAAGCAGTAGCTTAATAAATTAAGTACTTCCTGGTATGGTTACTGTACTGGTAACTCCCCAAAAGAATCTGGATTGTGGTGAGGGAACAGAGAAAATAGCTCATTTAGGACCTGCACTTACGAAGGGGGTAGGCAGCTGTATATCAGGGAGTAAACCTTCTGAGAATAAAAACAGCTGGAGCTTGTGAAGTTAATTAAACAGGGGAAAGGAAAATGTACTGGGAACTCCTCAGAAGAATCTGATTTGTGGTGAGGGGAGAGAGATAAAAGCTCATTTAAGAACGACATGAACATGCTGCGTAGGTAGCTGTTTATCAGTAAATATCTCCACTGAGATTAAGAAAAGCAGTAGCTTAATAAATTAAGTAATTCCTGGTATGGTTACTGTACTGGTAACTCCCCAAAAGAATCTGGATTTTGGTGAGGGAACTGAGAAAAAGTTCATTTAGGACCTGCACTTACGAAGGGGGTAGGCAGCTGTATATCAGGGAGTAAACCTTCTGAGAATAAACACAGCTGGAGCTTGTTAAGGTAATTACACAGGGGAAAGGATAATGTACTGGGAACTCCTCAGAAGAATCTGATTTGTGGTGAGGGGAGAGAGATAAAAGCTCATTTAGGAACGACATGAACATGCTGCGTAGGTAGCTGTTTATCAGTAAATATCTCCACTGAGATTAAGAAAAGCAGTAGCTTCCTAAATTAAGTTCTTCCTGGTATGGTTACTGTACTGGTAACTCCCCTAAAGAATCTGGATTGTGGTGAGGGAACAGAGAAAAATCTCTTTTAGGACCTGCACTTACGAAGGGGGTAGGCAGCTGTATATCAGGGAGTAAACCTTCTGAGAATAAAAACAGCTGGAGCTTGTTAAGGTAATTACACAGGGGAAAGGATAATGTACTGGGAACTCCTCAGAAGAATCTGATTTGTGGTGAGGGGAGAGAGATAAGAGCTCATTTAGGAACGACATGAACATGCTGCGTAGGTAGCTGTTTATCAGTAAATATCTCCACTGAGATTAAGAAAAGCAGTAGCTTAATAAATTAAGTACTTCCTGGTATGGTTACTGTACTGGTAACTCCCCAAAAGAATCTGGATTTTGGTGAGGGAACAGAGAAAAAAGCTCATTTAGGACCTGCACTTACCAAGGGGGTAGGCAGCTGTATATCAGGGAGTAAACCTTCTGAGAATAAAAACAGCTGGAGCTTGTTAACGTAATTACACAGGGGAAAGGGTAATGTACTGGGAACTCCTCAGAAGAATCTGATTTGTGGTGAGGGGAGAGAGATAAAAGCTCATTTAGGAACGACATGAACATGCTGCGTAGGTAGCTGTTTATCAGTAAATATCTCCACTGAGATTAAGAAAAGCAGTAGCTTAATAAATTAAGTACTTCCTGGTATGGTTACTGTACTGGTAACTCCCCAAAAGAATCTGGATTGTGGTGAGGGAACAGAGAAAAAAGCTCATTCATGACCTTCACTTACGAAGGGGGTAGGCAGCTGTATATCAGGGAGTAAACCTTCTGAGAATAAAAACAGCTGGAGCTTGTTAAGCTAATTACACAGGGGAAAGGATAATGTACTGGGAACTCCTCAGAAGAATCTGATTTGTGGTGAGGGGAGAGAGATAAAAGCTCATTTAGGAACGACATGAACATGCTGCGTAGGTAGCTGATTATCAGTAAATATCTCCACTGAGATTAAGAAAAGCAGTAGCTTAATAAATTAAGTACTTCCTGGTATGGTTACTGTACTGGTAACTCCCCAAAAGAATCTGGATTGTGGTGAGGGAACAGAGAAAAAAGCTCATTTAGGACCTGCACTTACGAAGGGGGTAGGCAGCTGTATATCAGGGAGTAAACCTTCTGAGAATAAAAACAGCTGGAGCTTGTTAAGGTAATTACACACGGGAAAGGATAATGTACTGGGAACTCCTCAGAAGAATCTGATTTGTGGTGAGGGGAGAGAGATAAAAGCTCATTTAGGAACGACATTAACATGCTGCGTAGGTAGTTGTTTATCAGTAAATATCTCCACTGAGATTAAGAAAAGCAGTAGCTTAATAAATTAAGTACTTCCTGGTATGGTTACTGTACTGGTAACTCCCCAAAAGAATCTGGATTGTGGTGAGGGAACAGAGAAAAAAGCTCATTTAGGACCTGCACTTACGAAGGGGGTAGGCAGCTGTATATCAGGGAATAAACCTTCTGAGAATAAAAACAGCTGGAGCTTGTTAAGGTAATTACACAGGGGAAAGGATAATGTACTGGGAACTCCTCAGAAGAATCTGATTTGTGGTGAGGGGAGAGAGATAAAAGCTCATTTAGGAACGACATGAACATGCTGCGTAGGTAGCTGTTTATCAGTAAATATCTCCACTGAGATTAAGAAAAGCAGTAGCTTAATAAATTAAGTACTTCCTGGTATGGTTACTGTACTGGTAACTCCCCAAAACAATCTGGATTGTGGTGAGGGAACAGAGAAAAAAGCTCATTTAGGACCTGCACTTACGAAGGGGGTAGGCAGCTGTATATCAGGGAGTAAACCTTCTGAGAATAAAAACAGCTGGAGCTTGTTAAGGTAATTACACAGGGGAAAGGATAATGTACTGGGAACTCCTCAGAAGAATCTGATTTGTGGTGAGGTGAGAGAGATAAAAGCTCATTTAGGAACGACATGAACATGCTGCGTAGGTAGCTGTTTATCAGTAAATATCTCCACTGAGATTAAGAAAAGCAGTAGCTTAATAAATTAAGTACTTCCTGGTATGGTTACTGTACTGGTAACTCCCAAAAAGAATCTGGATTGTGGTGAGGGAACAGAGAAAAAAGCTCATTTAGGACCTGCACTTACGAAGGGGGTAGGCAGCTGTATATCACGGAGTAAACCTTCTGAGAATAAAAACAGCTGGAGCTTGTTAAGGTAATTACACAGAGGAAAGGATAATGTACTGGGAACTCCTCAGAAGAATCTGATTTGTGGTGAGGGGAGAGAGATAAAAGCTCATTTAGGAACGACATGAACATGCTGCGTAGGTAGCTGTTTATCAGTAAATATCTCCACTGAGATTAAGAAAAGCAGTAGCTTAATAAATTAAGTACTTCCTGGTATGGTTACTGTACTGGTAACTCCCCAAAAGAATCTGGATTGTGGTGAGGGAACAGAGAAAAAAGCTCATTTAGGACCTGCACTTACGAAGGGGGTAGGCAGCTGTATATCAGGGAGTAAACCTTCTGAGAATAAAAACAGCTGGAGCTTGTTAAGGTAATTACACAGGGGAAAGGATAATGTACTGGGAACTCCTCAGAAGAATCTGATTTGTGGTGAGGGGAGAGAGATAAAAGCTCATTTAGGAACGACATGAACATGCTGCGTAGGTAGCTGTTTATCAGTAAATATCTCCACTGAGATTAAGAAAAGCAGTAGCTTAATAAATTAAGTACTTCCTGGTATGGTTACTGTACTGGTAACTCCCCAAAAGAATCTGGATTGTGGTGAGGGAACAGAGAAAAAAGCTCATTTAGGACCTGCACTTACGAAGGGGTTAGGCAGCTGTATATCAGGGAGTAAACCTTCTGAGAATAAAAACAGCTGGAGCTTGTTAAGGTAATTACACAGGGGAAAGGATAATGTACTGGGAACTCCTCAGAAGAATCTGATTTGTGGTGAGGGGAGAGAGATAAAAGCTCATTTAGGAACGACATGAACATGCTGCGTAGGTAGCTGTTTATCAGTAAATATCTCCACTGAGATTAAGAAAAGCAGTAGCTTAATAAATTAAGTACTTCCTGGTATGGTTACTGTACTGGTAACTCCCAAAATGAATCTGGATTGTGGTGAGGGAACAGAGAAAAAAGCTCATTTAGGAGCTGCACTTACGAACGGGGGTAGGCAGCTGTATATCAGGGAGTAAACCTTCTGAGAATAAAAACAGCTGGAGCTTGTTAAGGTAATTACACAGAGGAAAGGATAATGTACTGGGAACTCCTCAGAAGAATCTGATTTGTGGTGAGGGGAGAGAGATAAAGCTCATTTAGGAACGACATGAACATGCTGCGTAGGTAGCTGTTTATCAGTAAATATCTCCACTGAGATTAAGAAAAGCAGTAGCTTAATAAATTAAGTACTTCCTGGTATGGTTACTGTACTGGTAACTCCCAAAAGAATCTGGATTGTGGTGAGGGAACAGAGAAAAAAGCTCATTTAGGACCTGCACTTACGAAGGGGGTAGGCAGCTGTATATCAGGGAGTAAACCTTCTGAGAATAAAAACAGCTGGAGCTTGTTAAGGTAATTACACAGGGGAAAGGATAATGTACTGGGAACTCCTCAGAAGAATCTGATTTGTGGTGAGGGGAGAGAGATAAAAGCTCATTTAGGAACGACATGAACATGCTGCGTAGGTAGCTGTTTATCAGTAAATATCTCCACTGAGATTAAGAAAAGCAGTAGCTTAATAAATTAAGTACTTCCTGGTATGGTTACTGTACTGGTAACTCCCCAAAAGAATCTGGATTGTGGTGAGGGAACAGAGAAAAAAGCTCATTTAGGACCTGCACTTACGAAGGGGTTAGGCAGCTGTATATCAGGGAGTAAACCTTCTGAGAATAAAAACAGCTGGAGCTTGTTAAGGTAATTACACAGGGGAAAGGATAATGTACTGGGAACTCCTCAGTAGAATCTGATTTGTGGTGAGGGGAGAGAGATAAAAGCTCATTTAGGAACGACATGAACATGCTGCGTAGGTAGCTGTTTATCAGTAAATATCTCCACTGAGATTAAGAAAAGCAGTAGCTTAATAAATGAAGTACTTCCTGGTATGGTTACTGTACTGGTTACTCCCCAAAAGAATCTGGGTTGTGGTGAGGGAACAGAGAAAAAAGCTCATTTAGGACCTGCACTTACGAAGGGGGTAGGCAGCTGTATATCAGGGAGTAAACCTTCTGAGAATAAAAACAGCTGGAGCTTGTTAAGGTAATTACACAGGGGAAAGGATAATGTACTGGGAACTCCTCAGAAGAATCTGATTTGTGGTGAGGGGAGAGAGATAAAAGCTCATTTAGGATCGACATGAACATGCTGCATAGGTACCTGTTTATCAGTAAATATCTCCACTGAGATTAAGAAAAGCAGTAGCTTAATAAATTAAGTACTTCCTGGTATGGTTACTGTACTGGTAACTCCCTAAAAGAATCTGGATTGTGGTGAGGGAACAGAGAAAAAAGCTCATTTAGGACCTGCACTTACGAAGGGGGTAGGCAGCTGTATATCAGGGAGTAAAACTTCTGAGAATAAAAACAGCTGGAGTTTGTTAAGGTAATTACACAGGGGAAAGGATAATGTACTGGGAACTCCTCAGAAGAATCTGATTTGTGGTGAGGGGAGAGAGATAAAATCTCATTTAGGAACGACATGAACATGCTGCGTAGGTAGCTGTTTATCAGTAAATATCTCCACTGAGATTAAAAAAGCAGTAGCTTAATAAATTAAGTACTTCCTGGTATGGTTACTGTACTGGTAACTCCCCAAAAGAATCTGGATTGTGGTGAGGGAACAGAGAAAAAAGCTCATTTAGGACCTGCACTTACGAAGGGGTAGGCAGCTGTATATCAGGGAGTAAACCTTCTGAGAATAAAAACAGCTGGAGCTTGTTAAGGTAATTACACAGGGGAAAGGATAATGTACTGGGAACTCCTCAGAAGAATCTGATTTGTGGTGAGGGGAGAGAGATAAAAGCTCATTTAGGAACGACATGAACATGCTGCGTAGGTAGCTGTTTATCAGTAAATATCTCCACTGAGATTAAGAAAAGCAGTAGCTTAATAAATTAAGTACTTCCTGGTATGGTTACTGTACTGGTAACTCCCAAAAAGAATCTGGATTGTGGGGAGGGAACAGAGAAAAAAGCTCATATAAGACCTGCACTTACGAAGGGGGTAGGCAGCTGTATATCAGGGAGTAAACCTTCTGAGAATAAAAACAGCTGGAGCTTGTTGAGGTAATTACACAGGGGAAAGGA